>NW_006766891.1:590143-616785 GCF_000275845.1 Dichomitus squalens LYAD-421 SS1
TTGTCTGTCAGTGCGCCATCATAATCTATATCAAGCCTCCTCCGAGTCATCGTCAACCCGGGGCCTTCGTGACCCGAATGGGAGCTGCGTCTGCATCATGCGAGCCCGCCCTTTCTGCGCCCTAGCACGTTGCGAGGGTGCCTTTCGGCCTTTCCCAATCTCCTCCTCAATTACATCGTTCAACTGAACCCACGTGGCAGAGACAGCTCTGTCATGCAGCTTTGGGACCCATGAGTCCAGGTCCCCTGTAGGGTAGAATTGAAGGTGGTTCTCTGGGCAGCGGGCGTTCAACTTGCTCAGATGGTCTAGAAAGACAGGACACTCCCGGTCCCATGCGGCATGACTCTTCTTATTGCAGTTCACACAGTGATACTGCTGCACATCTTGTATCTTACAATCTGCTGTTCTATGTGTGCGCACATGTTCCGCACGTATCATGGTCCTGAGGGCACTCCTTAGCCAGGTGCCCTGCATCGTAGCGCTGGCATTTGGAGCACCTCAATGGTTCTGCTAGGTTCTTCCTTACACTTACATGGCGGCCGGCTAGTACCAGACCTGCTCGGATAACCTTGTTGGCTGCTTCCGGAGAGGAGAGCGTAACCAATAGGTGAGCAAAACGTTGGGCTTGGTACCGCTTGTGGATTGGCTTAATCCAGCGAGCATCCACAATTGCCCCTTCCTCAAGATCAAGATCCAGTTCTGTCTGTCGCCATTGTGTGGTATCGGTTGGATCTAACCCAACCGGTGTAAACTCCGCAACCAACTTATACTGCCAGTGGCGAGGGCGAATCTTTGCCCTTGGGCTCAAAACAAACTCATAATCGCGTGCGTGCTGCACTATCCACTTCGCCAGGTCTGGTGTGTTGCTCATGCGGCACCGCGCTCCTCAAAAGCAGAGATGGGAGATTACATGTGGGCTCAGTCGCCGCGTCCGGGAGTTATCGACCGCGCGAACGGCTTGGAAAGCACGGGAACATTCAATTGTGCGAATAGTGGGTACATGTACATCTAATCAACGCCGTGTAACCATTCATGCTCCAGTAATCGTGTAGCCGACCAACGTCGTTGTGGATCGATAGCAAGGGTTCGTGCTAAGAAGTCTGCGGTCGTGTTCAAATCATCTTGTAAATACCTCAGCCTCTGTAGATGGTCCAGAATAGACGAACGGAACAGTCCCGAACCATGGAGCAGGCGGCCTGACGTAGGAGTTTGAAAAGGTCACCCGTCTGCTCTGAGGCTAGCAGCAGCATAAGTGGCACACTGACCTTCGTTGCTGAAGTAGTGCCCACCGAATCTCCCCTGCTCCAAGAAGCGGATAGGGAACTGCCCGAGGAGTCCCTCGATCTGCGCTAGATGTGTCGCAGCGTGGTCCATGTCCTTGTGCCGTTTGCTCGTGTGAGGATTGAACAGCACGTCGCCAGTCGCCAGCTCGTACACCTGCACACGGAGCAAAACGATGCGACGCTCCTATCGGTTCACCCACCATATACTGTGAACTGTGAACTCACCAGACAACCCAGATTCCAGATGTCCGCCTTGGTATCCCATGGGGCGCCGATGATCACTTCAGGAGCGCGGAGCTTCTCGGGTTGGATGAGCTGCGGGCCAGGCTTAGACACCTTATTGGCTTCGCGCTATGAGATTGCGTTCATTGGCTATAGTCGAACAGTGCGTACCAGCGCCGAAGTCAGTAAGCTTGAACATGAGACGCGACAATTCGCTCTGTGTCATTTCCTTTTTCTGTCCGCTCTCGGGGGGCAGGCCGATGGTGAGAACGTTATCCGGCTTCAGGTCTGTTGCATGTGCGGTCGTCACCCCACGATTCCGCCTGACCGGAGCTGAGGAACATACGCACCTGTATGAACGATCCCGCAGTCGTCGTGCATATACTGCAGTGCGCGAAGGAGTTGCTTGGAGATGCGCTTGACTAGAAACAAGGGCATCTCGGCTTTGAAACCGCAGTAGATGTCTAATACACTGAAGCCCATAGGCTCGAGCACGAGGCAGATATGCTTCCCATGAGGCCCCTCATACGTGAAATTGTCCAGAATGTGACAGATGTGGGAATGGCCGGGAGCATGTGGGTTGGTGTCGCGGAGTGTCTTCATGATCTCGAGCTCGTCCCACACGGCCAGTGCCTTCTGTGTGGCAAGTTCACCTACTAGTACCTTCATAGCACCATACCCATTGTCGCTGCCATGGTAGGCACTCATTCCTATCGTTACACAGACAGTTGACATAGTGTGGGCTTACCTGATGTTCTGGACGAGCCAGACTGTAGAGTACCTGCCCCAGCCGAGCCGTCGGACGACCCTGTACGAGTTGTTGTAGACTTCACCAATCCTGATAGGATGATATCCGCCGGGCTTGTAATACTCTGTCGGTTCTGGAGTCGCTGGTAGACCGACCGTAACGGACCAATTGGAAGCGGCGCGATGCGATATTGAGGGCGTTGATCGCCATGATAGTGCTATGGGTCGAAGAGGGGAGAGAAGCTTGAGCATGGCGTGAAGTTCTTCTGGGCATTATGAGGACCACAAAGAAGGAGTGTTTATGGGTTCCGCATGGCGGGCACTGACAAGGACGTCATTGATGGCTACACTGGCAGCTGTGGACAAGGTCCTCGACGGTGGCCACCACTCGGCCCGCGCCGGTGGAACTTGCCGTAAACCGTGGGGCTTCCTATTCAGGACACGCCATGACGCGGGACTCACGTGCCAGCGTGTCCTACTTGCTGCGACCGCGTCGCCGTCCGACTCGGAGTCCATGTACCGCCAGGCTGTCCGCGCCTTCGTTCCCGTTCTCCAAAACAACGTCCGCAGGAGCTTTCCTGCCAGACGTATCCTGGTATCTTCTTCTAGAACACACGCGACAGTACCAGAGTCTGGTCCAGCAGTTACCGCTACGAATCGTACGTGTCCATGCTCGCTCATGCGTCTCCATACCGACACTCTTGTTCGCCGCAGGAGCCGAGGCTACGCTCAAGAGATTTTGGAAGAATGTCGAGATTGAGAAGCGCGATGGAGGCTACGCGGTCACTCTGGACAAACGGCCCCTCAAGACGCCCTCAGGAAAACGCCTCATAATTCCTCCAGAGAAGAGGCTCGTAGCTGCTCTCATCGCGTCAGAATGGGAGAATCAGGAAACTTTGTTGAAACCCCATGCCCTTCCTATGGTGCGTCTACAAAATTTATCACAGGTTGGAAGCAAGCCGACCGGGAACTCTAGACTTCCATCGCGTCAAGAGCGTTGGACGCCTTCGAGGACGAGCCGACGCGAGAAGAAGTCCGGGCCCAACTACTCAAGTACTTTGAGACGGATACAATCTTGTGAGTTTCTTTACGAGTCTCCGTGCTATACCGAAACCAACCATCTCGATAGCTACCACGCAACCGAACCCGCAACGCTCGTGAAGCTCCAAGAGGCGCACTGGAAGCCCATCCTCCACTGGGCACGGTCTACCTTCGACGTTGAGATCGCTACGACGGACTCCTTCCTCGTCCCCTCACAGCCTCCAGAAACCATTCTCAAGCTCAACGAAGCATTGATCAAGTTCAGCCCGTGGGAGATGGCCGGTACGCACCCTGCTGCTCCACTTTGTTCCACTCTCATGACGGCTTTGCACGCTGTAGCAATGGAGCGCGCGACGTACACATCAAAATCCTTCCTCATCGCTCTCGCCCTGGTGAAGCGCCATATAGACGTCGACCAGGCCGCCCAGGCCGCTCACGCCGAAGTGAACAGCCAGATCGAGCGATGGGGCGAGGTAGAAGACAGTGCGTTTGACGTCGATTGCTTTGACACGTTACTAACATGACTGTATTCTAGGCCACGACGTAGACTACCATGACATCAGGAGACAGCTCGGCAGTGCTGCGTGTCTCCTTGCAGACTACTAAGGACGTATATCGTCGCCTCTGTACCACGTAGATTGGAACCGTTGGTACTATGGCCCCCTCTACCAGTCATCGCGGTTCAAAGCCGAGAACGAGGAACGCAAAATATCCCAGCACAAACGGAGTATAATGTCGTGATCACGGCTCAGTGGACGATGACCGGATACCCTCTAGCGCCATAGTATCCGTCGCTCAGTCCGGGACTAATAGACGTGCAGAACCTGCAAGAGAGGTGTGGACGTGAGGGCACCGAGGGGTTGATCTCCGGCCTCTGCCTCGTATGAGACATTGGACGGCAAGCGGACACTGATGCCGTTAAGTGGTGCGCCAGTACTTACGGACGTGCGTCGCTGGAACGACGTCCGCGATAAGCAGTCTTCCTCATTTCCGCCTGCCATAGTGGGAAGCAGAAGGTTTGTACATGTGCTAGAGAGCTCATCGAAGGAGGATGCAGCCGTCGTGCTCCCTGTCATATTATGCGAGCCATTCTGGCTGGTGTCAAAATACGGTGGAGGAGAGGTAGCATGTGAGTTTGCACCCACCTCGATTCCCTCCCCGAGGACACAGTACTGTGTCCTCGGGAAGGAGATCGGGAGAACGACCGCATGTGTGATGCCTTCGAGTTTTGCCTGACCGTCTACGAGACGAGGAACCACAGGTATCCTCATGAAGATGCTGCGATCTAGAGGACATTGTCCGAGGCAAATTCTGGTGAATGGTACAGTGGAAACGAGTACCTGAAAGAGGGATCGTTCCTATCGATGCTGACAAACACATTCAAGTCCTTCAAGCCGCGGGGCCATATACGAATGCATACATCGGGCCCACAGTTGAATAGTTTGCGGTGATTCGATTTCCGCGCTGCTTGGCCAATCGATCGCAGTCGACAGCAAGTCCATTGTCCCTGGCGGCAGCTCTACATCGAATATCTATGAAGTCGCCAGCTCTGGACAGAGCAGGTTAGGACCATATATTTATTATTCTTTGAGGGCCCCAACGATGAAACGAAGTCCGAGTCGATCTCCAGGTGCTCCATCCCCATGATGCACACACTCATGCGTGATCGTGGTGTTGTCGCAACCGATTTCATATGCACGAATGCTGGAGGCGTCTTCCTGATTTCTGTGGTGCGACCGGTGTCAGGATCGACGGAATGGTGTGTCCAGCTCTAGACTAGAACTGACACCAGGAGAGCGTAGGTCCCGAAATGCCATGTTGAGCAGCTCGGCAGGAAGGGCGTTGATTGGAGCAAGGAAATTGCGCGTCGACTGCAGCTTTGCCAATCCCGCGAACAAGTCTCGAATGGCAAGGCGACGCTTTTCTGTCTCTCTCGCCACATATTGGCGAATGCTGTCAGGCGCAAAGCACCGGTGATGGAATATATAGGATCTCCTGCGGGTGCCGTGAGTGCGCTGAGAACGAGCCGTGTGAGACGAGGTGCAAACCTGAGCGCGACTGTGGTTGGATCCTCCACATTGTCGTTGGGGAGAGGTACGACTCGTCCTGCCCAGGCACTACGTATAGTCTGATAGGCTCTATACTGAACAGCGGAACGGAAGCGTCCAGGGTCGCAGGGATTGGTGGGTAAACTGATGATTGCTGGGATACTACGACACTAGATTGCAGCTAAAGTAGCACGAAGAGCAATGACACAAAGAACGGGGGTGAATCGATAAACGTACATTAACCTATGTGAAGGAGCGATACAGGAGGGATCTCCCAAATATGTTGGTAGCCTCGTAGTGCGAGCTACGCGTCTGCCCCGACAGCTGCATCTTCTACTGCTTGAACATCGCAGATCGTTTCTTAACAGCAAGTGGCCGGGTGCCGTTGGTGGCGAAACTTGCTTCCGGGACGACTTCGGGGATTGGAGCCCACTTGGCGAGCTCGTCAGTAAGCTTCTTCTGCGTCCTCTTGTTCTCCTTCTCGGCGACTTGGCGCATCGTGATGTAGTATACCTCAGGCTCCTTGTTCCTCTTGGAAAGGGCGTCACGATGTCCATATGTCTTCTTTTCCGCCCCAGTTGATCGCGACGGCCTTGGCGCGTCTCGCCAAATGTCTGTCGGTGGGCGCGGCGAAGGCAGGGGTGGAGCTGGTTCAGGCGAAGGGTGGACGATCATGGCCTTGTGAGATTTCGCCCTTCCCAGTCCAGTAGGCTCCACGTGCACCGAGCGCGCCGTGGAGAGCTCCTGCACTGGCAGGGCGGCCTTCAACCTCGCAGACGAGGAGGCGGGGTTGTGGAGCGACGTGGAAGGATGAGCCTTGCCGGTGGCCGTCTTGGGGTCGGGCAGGGTCTTGAGCACAGTATCTGTCATCCGCTGTCCTCGACGGGACGGAGTGTCCGCACCGTGGCCCATCTGTGGTTCAGAGGATGATCGGGCATGCACGGCGTCGCTTGTGGTTGCGGTCGTCCGGACACCCCTCCTGTCGGACTGCGATCGGGAGAGAGAGTCAAAGGAGCTCCCCCGGGCGCGCTGCTGGCGCTTGATTGTGGCGGGTCCATTGGGAGGCCAGGATGGCTCTCCCCCCTGGCTCTGAGTACTATGTGAGGTCGAGACCTCAGCGTCGACCTGCAACGCCGGATCCCGATTATTGGTACTTGAGGAACCTGTCTTGGCACGAGAAGGCACGGCGGGAGTGGAATGCGTAAGGACAAAGTGCCTGCTAGGAGCGGGTGGACAACGACGCCTGAGCTTCTTGACTGGAACCGGAGCCGGGGGTAGAGGACGATTGGCGGGGAGGACTGCCGGCGAGATGCCATATGGCGTACAGACTTCTCCGTCCGAATGATTACCCGGAAGCCAGTGCTCACTGTGACACCAGTCAGTCCTAGGATCGATGGAGGGCACCGGCACGGGCTTCTCCTCAGCTTTGGTGCGTGGCTTGGACCGCGATGAGGAAGAGGGGAACGCGACGGAGTTGGCGTGCGCGCGTTGCTCTCGATCAAGCCGCGTAGCTTCCTTGAAGCTGTCCTGCCTCCACTGCTCAACAGCAGCTCTAGTTTCGCGCAGGTCCCCTGAAGCCATTGCGTCGCGGTCGAGGCTCGCCAATGAGCGGTTGGCTGTCTTCCTGATGTCGCCGATCTGTACAGGCTGCCCACCACGGTACGAAGGCCGACGGTGTGGCTGTGTTTTGTCCGTCTTGGGCACTAGGGCCTCCCTATACCGACGATCAACACCTTTCAGCAGAGTGCGCATCACCATCGACTCACTTGAGATCATTTGAGAGCTTGCGGATGCGCTGCATCATGCACGGGCGAGATCTGTGGCTCTCGCGGCCTTGTGGAAAGGAGTGGTCGGAGGTGAAGAGGTCGGAGGGGCGAACGGTCTAAGATATTCAAAATGTTTAGCATTCAAAAGCGCAACTTGCGCCACTAGCACAAGCAATCGAAAGCCCATGGTCGGAGCGTCTGACACAAAGCAGAGGCTCAGGCGCGCTTTGCCTGAACAGTAGCAAGTCATTCGGGCACAAGCTTAAGGTCCGAGCATTCTCGCCTTTGCGACCCTGTCTTCCGAGTTCAGCAACGCTCCACCCGTAGCGTCGGCCGGAGCACCTGAAACATGGCAGATCGGCGCTTAGGGCCTGAGGTCTAGTTGGGACAAAGACGTGACCGAAGTCTGCATGTCAGAGACGATGGCAGGACGTACACGTACCACGCTATATTGCAGAACACAGTCATGCAGCGGGCTATCATTCGCCATGGCTTCACGAGCAATCTAACCAAACGTCATACGACTCGATCAAATGTGACATACCTTAACGACAACTTCGTGCACGCTCCTTCTCCAGACAATCTTGTGTCATCCCTCAACAGCGAGTTCAGCCGGAGTTTGCATGTATTCGAATGATTGAAGGGGCGGGCACCGCTGCCGTCCTTGAATCTCGACGCCGAGCGCTCCCGCTCCCGCTCGAACGTAATGCGCTACAAGAGATGGCAAAGATAATCCACATTGGTCGTGGAACCAGCCGGAAACGCATGAAGTCAAGTCAACATGAGATACACGCGGGCACAGGAGTCGCCTTTTGAGCCTGAATTCTCTGAGCAGATTCGCCGGGCATCACAGTTGCACATGCCAAGGGGTATATGAGGTTCGTGCATTCAAAGCTGGAGCATCGCGCGAAAGTTAGCATCATTTGCGAAACAACTTTGCCATTTCCTGAGCTCACCAATCAGCGGCTCCCACCCAATGGGCTCAGGCAGCATGACCTTCATGAATCTTATCGTTCTCGATGAGAACGTAGTGAGGCGGCTGTGAGAACTGTACTGATGTCGAAGAGTCCGTCCGCAGACCATGTTGTCGTCCCCCACTTCACGATATACAGAGCGATATCAATATGCGATTGCTGCTTCAATCATCGGGCGAGCTTCTATGGAGCCAGCTTGAGTCACCGACTTGTCTTCTGCCGGTTGCCGTTCTTAAGGAACTTGCTGCGAGTATTAAGCAACGCGTAGTAGACTGCAGCATGATACATAGCACATGAGGGAACAAGCACATATGGGTTTAGGGTCGGCGGACGAAGGGTTGTGGGGCGCAGTGAAGCGGGGTAAAGTTGAAGGCTAACTTGCTGCGCGAGAGAGGGCTGGCTGCGGTGCTGTGCTTGGCGCTCGACGCGCGTCTTGGGCCACTTGTACCGTGGCCAGTGCTCGTCTCTCCTTCCCTCATCTTCCATCTTCATCATTCACTCACCCGGCTCCTTCAGTCATGGCAACATCAGGACTCGGCACAGAGATTGTTAACGTTGTCAACAAGCTACAAGATGTATTCTCCGCGGTCGGCTCAAACGCATCCCAAATAGACCTTCCACAGATCTGTGTACTTGGAAGCCAAAGTAGTGGAAAGAGTAGTGTACTCGAGGTGCGTTCGCCCCTTTCAGGCGTCCCTTGACTTATCTTTGACCCGCCTTGTGTGACAGAACATAGTTGGTCGGGATTTTCTGCCCCGTGGAACGGGTATCGTGACCAGACGACCACTTGTCCTCCAATTGATCAACAGGAAAGCAACACATCCGCAAGTCAATGGTACAGGTGAGTTCTATTGTCTATACATGATTGTACACATGCGTTGGGCTCTCGTCGGTCGATCTACGGAGACCTCTGGCTCCAGAGCGTAGACTACAGGGGTCCTTGCGACCTTCCACCGCTTAGATCGCTCGCTTCCGGGCTCAGTGGCTCATGTGACGCGTCGCACATATCACAATCGGCGGAGAAGCCATGGTTCAATCGGAAATTGGAGAGAGTCCGCTTCTATCAGGCATGGGTTACACGGATTTCTTCGCCACTGCTTTCCTGCGCGCATCCTCCCCCGGGCACCAATCATCAAAGTAATGCTCTCCCAGCAGCTAACTATGATCTCACCTCTTCCGGTTCTGTATCGGGGACAGTTTGTTAGCTGTGTTCCTGCCCGAGCAGACGCGTTACAGAGTCTAATTGTATGCGCTTTGGTCATTTCGAATGCTAACTTTTTCCACGCGCAGCCAAGGCAGATGGCGAAGACTTGAAGGCAGGCGGTGATGCACAGGCGAACCCCGACGAGTGGGGCGAGTTTTTGCATCTTCCCGGCCAGAAGTTCTACGACTTCAACAAGATCCGGGAAGAAATCGTTCGCGACACCGAAGCGAAAACGGGCAAGAATGCCGGTATCTCTCCTCTCCCTATCAACCTGCGCATCTTCTCCCCCAACGTCCTCACCCTCACCCTTGTCGATCTACCCGGTTTGACTAAGGTTCCCGTCGGCGACCAACCACGCGATATTGAGAAGCAGATCCGTGATATGCTGCTCAAGTACATCTCGAAGCCAGCATGTATTATTCTTGCGGTCACCGCGGCCAATACGGATCTGGCGAACTCCGACGGACTGAAGCTTGCTCGTGAGGTTGATCCTGACGGTCAGAGAACAATCGGTGTCCTTACAAAAGTCGACTTGATGTACGTCCGCTCGCATGGTATGCTTTGGGCCACTTCTTACAAAACCTCACAGGGACCAGGGCACCGATGTCGTTGACATTCTTGCTGGTCGCGTCATACCCTTGCGTTTGGGCTACGTTCCTGTCGTCAACCGTGGACAGCGCGACATCGATGCCAACAAGCCTATCAGCGCCGCTCTAGAGTACGAGCGCAAGTTCTTTGAGTCCCACCCTTCCTACTCAAATAAGGCGCAATACTGCGGAACAGCCTTCCTCGCCCGCAAGCTCAACGTCGTATGTTGACAGTCTTCAATACACTCTTCAGTTGATAAAGATGGTCATTTGTCTAGATTCTCATGGCCCACATTCGCGCAACGCTCCCGGACATCAAAGCGCGCATCTCACAACAGTTACAGAAGTACAACGCAGAGCTGGTGACCCTCGGCGGCGCGCTCGGCGACACGAGCTCCTCAAGCATCGTTCTCAGCGTTATCACCGAGTTCTGCTCCGAGTTCCGGACAACCATCGATGGTAACACGAACGACCTTTCGCTCAACGAACTCTCGGGCGGTGCGCGTATCAGCTTCGTGTTCCACGAGCTGTTCAACAACGGCATCAAGACGATCGACCCGTTCGACCAGGTCAAGGATGGGGACATCCGCACGATCCTGTACAACTCGTCTGGATCGACGCCGTCGCTGTTCGTGGGGACGCAGGCATTCGAGATCATCGTCAAGCAGCAGATTAGGCGACTGGAGGACCCTTCGCTGAAGTGTTGCCAGCTTGTGTATGACGAGCTCATCCGTATCCTCGGTCAGCTCCTTGCGAAGATTGTGAGTAGATATTTTGCATGCTATGGCCAGTGCGTTTGCTGACTTCAATCTAGCAAGCGTTCAGGCGATTCCCTGCCTTGCGGGAGCGTTTCAACTCAGTCGTCGTCAATTTCTTCAAGAACTCCATGAACCCCACCACGAAGCTCGTTTCTGACTTGGTCGCGTGAGTAATCATACTTAAGAGGTTATCGAACTCACTGTTGACATCGTCTTAGCATGCAAGCGTGTTACGTCAACACGACTCACCCTGACTTCCTTAACGGCCACAAGGCGATGTCGATCGTCACCGAGAAGCTGAACGCGAACAAGCCCCAGCAGGTCGAAGGCAAGGGTGGTAGACTCACCCCTGCTCAACTGAACAACAATCGCGACCTCGAGGTCGATGTGAAGGAGGAGGCCAGCTTTTTCGGTTCATTCTTTGCAAAGAATCAACCAAAGAAGAAGGGCGTTGCCGCCATGGATGCTGTGAGTCCTTGGTCCTCTGTTGGGCTTCCACGCTCGCGCTAACGCGCGTCTCGAAAGCCGCCACCGGTGATCAAGCCCCAGGCCGCGCTCAACGAGCGTGAGACCATGGAGACCGAAGTCATCAGTACGTTACTATCGCTTCGCAGATCGCAACCCTGCGTCTAACCTGACTCTACCCGCGCCGCCGCCCGCAGAGCTCCTCATCCACTCGTACTTCAACATCGTCAAGCGCGAGATGATCGATATGGTCCCGAAGGCCATCACGCTCACACTCGTCAACCACTCGAAGGAGAACCTCCAGCGCGAGCTCCTCCAGGAGCTCTACAAGCCGGAGGTGCTGGACGATCTCCTCAAGGAGTCCGAGTATGTCGTCAACCGCCGCAAGGAGGTTGTGTCGATGATCCAGGCGCTTAACAAAGCAGAGGAGTGCGTACCCCACGTTCGTCCTGATCGCAGCAGCGTATGCTAACCACTTGTTTCCTGCGCGCTTCTCCTTTTGTCATCCAGGATCGTGGCGAGCGTGTAAGGGCTATGGATTCGGTAATGGCCAAGGTCGGCTGTCTTTGTGCTTTCCTGTTGCATATGCGTACTTTACAATACCCTCCTGTATACATTCGGTTGGCCTATTCTAGATGTTGTTTTCTAGCAGAGGATAAGCGATCGAGCGGGCATTCCCAGTAATGTGACATAATTCGCTCGAGACGAGCATTCGCATTCGATCATCACATGGTGCGTGGCATGCTAATTCATGCGGGTGTCTCCATAAGTATTCAACCATGATATGTACCCGGAACAAACGAAAGGGTAGAGTGGTAACAAGTGCCGTCAGCCCTACTGACGGAACATCATAAAGATAGAATTAAGAGTGCCAAACGTATATCCGTGATCCATGTCGGCGAAATCCATGTGAGTGAAGGTAGAGATATAAGAGAGTTGATGCTACAGTTCGTGGAGATCTACCAAGGCGAGGGACGTGTGCTGATGCTACAGTGTTTGTGATAACCTGTGGGGATATAGAACAGATGACAAATAACGTGAGATGCGGGCGGGCATGTAAAACATAGGGATATTTGGGAACGAAAGATAGCGTAATGGTCGCGACGGGCATGCAGGGGTGGGCGTGCCTGCGAACGAAAGGCAGGCAGGGAAGCGCGGAGATGAAGTGGACGGTGGACGCGGGTGCAGTCGGTCGGCGGAACGTGGCACGTCAGACGTCAAAGTGAGCAAGCAAGCTCGTCGGGGAAGGAGCCCATGTGGATGGCCTAGGACTCATCGGGCTCAATCCTCGAGGAGGAAATCCCAGTCGATGGCGACCTCGGGGCTGCGCTTCGAGCACCAGCCAAGCCCGAACGCGCGCTTGCACGCCTCACGGCAGCGTGCCTCGGGCTCTCCTCGGTGGATGTCCCACATGCGGAACGTTACCGTGCCCTCGGTCTCGACCACGACCTCGTCCTCGTCGGCGGGCACGCCGCCGAAGGTGCCGTATCCGCTCCCGAACAACTTCTTCTCACTGTCGACCGGGCTCCGCCCGTCGGAGACGTATATCTCCGAAAAGCGGTAGGCGGTGTGGTCGGACAGGGAAACCACAGAGGGGCGGCGGGACTGTGTCAGGCAGACGTTGCGCATGATGCGGTTCGTGAAGCCTGCCGAGAAAGAGACTTTCTTGCACGCCGACGATCGGTGAATGTGGCCCTTGAAGTCGGAGGGCAGCCAGATCGTGACGTCCGAGTTCGAGGCGGAGTGCACCTCGAGCTTGAACTTGGTAGTCCGTGTAGGGGTAAATCTCCGGCACTGCAAGAGCGAACAAGAACAGTTGGAGGATCAACATCGGTGGCATTGGCAGATGGATGGATGCACGCACCACTTTGACTTTGACCGGCGCGTTCGAGTCCGTCCCGGTGTACATGCTCAGCCGATGGTCGATGGGTTGATTGTGAGCGCGATAGTGCGGGAGGACGAGCGAGACGTCGACCGCTTGGTCGTCGGTCTCCAGAACGAAGTCGTGTACAGAGTGCTCGCCGGCACCCTTGTATTTTATGCGATGTGAGCCGCAGGGCTGCTCAAGAAGGAGGCTATCTGTGCTCGTAGGATATGACGCCTGTAGATAGAGGCCCATGTAATGGATGGTCAGTACTCGTTGGACTGCGCTTTGAGCGATAATGACTTACATGGGAGCAAACGGAGGAGGGCATATCGTGGCGTGATGATCAAGGGGGGCACAGCACAGGCCTAGGGAAACCAGGATGAAGGAGGGGGTATTCTGGGGCCTCCATGGGGAGAGCCGGTGGGTATAAGAACGCGAGGGTGTTGTACATACTGCCTTGTCCCCGAAAAGGAATATGTTGTTCTGGCGTGCGGGCACCGGGTCCGCGCACAGCGTAGACGCCGCTAGCCGCCTGCGCCGCCCGTGTTTGGAAAACAAAGGGCTGTACCGTCCGAGCTTCTGCTCATCCTCCGTGTGTTGTACTGCCTGGCCCCCTTCACCTCGATCAGTCGCTGGATGCACCCCGCCCGCCGTGTGTACAACCTGAATCTGCTTAGGTTGCTTGTGTTGCGCTGTGCAACCGCGTCCGTGAGCCGCCATCGCGCCATCCCTGATCTCCAGGGTGGGTTCAAGGCGGATCCCACCCAACCAACCGACAACGCTATCTCCGGTACTCGTAGCAGGGCGCCGCTGTGACAGGGACACAGGACTCAACGCATAGCAGCCGGAGGGCGTTGTGCGAGCATGGGTTGGGAACAATAGCGCGTGGCGCTCCCGGCGCTTCGAGCAACGCACCTCGTCGGTCCCTCAGTTCCCCAGTGCTTCCAACGCCCGTGTTGTTTCCCCAGTAACGCAGCCGCAGCGGAAGGAACAAAAGGGCTCCCACGGCGGGAAGGCACAGCAGGCTGACAATGTAGAACCCGTACTAGCCGACAACGGCTCTGCCTATGTTCCCGCAGGCATTGTGCACCCACAACGCGCCCACATGATCCCAACTGTTGACAGGTCCGCCATGAGGCTCCCGCCTCGTTGTTGAGCGCCTCTCGTACAGTTTGTCATCTTCCCAGACATTCTCCAGTTGGCAACGAAGCAGGTGCGATGCATGTCTCATTGTGCAGATATGAACCCCGGCTTCGAACATACAGCGCTGGTTGAAACATTCCCGGTTCCCGACGCGCTCGTGTCGGCCAGTGTGTGACGCGGACGCGTCTCAGCTCGAGGCGGCGTTGCAGCGCAGCGTGGTTCGTCTGTCACAGTCTTGTGCCGTGTTCTCTCGGCGCTCAGGAGAAGCCCTTGCCATGATTGGTGAGACTTATGCGCTGTGTATATTATTGGAAGACGTGCGCGCTGACAGGTTGTATCTCTTACTGCAATGCCGAAAACTGTAGGCTTTGTTCTTTGACCTCCTTGTGACCGGGCCGCACATTGCAGCCTTGAACCGGGAATTTCATACGTGCGGCTGCTATCTCAGCCTCGAGAACATCGGTTTCTCCGACGCCACACCGTACGTGAGAGTCGGCTCTCGTTCTGAATTACCACCTTTCGTTTCAGCAATATTGACGGTGACGGTGACAGTGTTTGCAGATTAGCTACCGACGCGTCTAAAAATGTGCCATGTAATTGTCGGGAAGAAGCCTATAATCCATTGAACACCCCGGAAATATCATCGGCTTCGGGATGACCTCAGATTCGCTTGGAACAGCGGACGCCTGGTGAAGTGAGCGTTCCGCTGCCGAGGCCGACCTGAGACCTGGACAGGATGCAATAATAGTGACCGGAGGACAAAACAGATGCACCGCACGGTCACTCACGGGTACATATCCGAGTGGCATAACGGTCTGATCCCGACGGCGGGTGGTTTGACAAACTACTCGGCCGCGTACCGCTCTGAGACCGTCCGTCACAGCACTAGTGTCCCAAGTCATCGTCACAGCCTGTACGAGGTTTCATCCGGAAGCTGTCCGTGAGAGCGCCTCCAGGCTTCATCTGAACTGAGGCCGCTTCCTCGCGGGACCTCGACACGGTAAGGGCGCGATGGAGCGGGCGGAGGAGACTTGTCGATACAACGGTAGGATACACTCGTGCCTGTGCGCCGCAAAGGGAGTAGAACGAAGTTATGATTACGGGAATCCAGATATCTGTAGCTTAGGGTCGTTGAACGCCGCAGTTGCCAAGGTCTCGTAATCCCACAAGCGCATACGAAATGGACAGTGTGTGAAAGCTGCCGCGCAAGTGCTAGCGGTCGGATGCTTCCCCGAACCGCACAGTAGCCTCGCAGCCAGAAGCAGCGTCCGAAACAGCGTCTGCATGGCTAATAAGCTTTCGCGAGAACGCCAGAAGCACCCTCCTCCGCCCGAATTGCGTCCGCTCCGACGTGGCATCCGAGTCGGACGCGTCGCTGATTTTGCAGTCCCATTTCCAATCTTCGAGATCAGGGCCACGGACGATCACCCATCGGACGCCGGGCGCAACTGTTCGCATCCCCTTAAGCGATGAATGGAGGACTCAGATTCGATGTTGTAATTGTATGGTGCTTATGGCATGGGCATGGGTATGGCCGTGTGAGAGTGCTTTCCTGGGCGGTGGCATCGAACGTCGTTGAATCCCGGGAAGACCGGATTTGTGTGCAGGACGTCTGGCGCATGCAGCGGCTCGTCTGCATTCTGTGGCCCAGCCTGTAAGGCTTATCGCGAGGTATGAGAACCTTCCTCAACATAGACGCCTCCTTGAAGTCCCCCATGAGACCGGATTGTTTTCAAAAAGTTAGGTAGCCAGATCCGGGAGACATTGAGCCAACGGGGCTTGCTCCTGATGGTTCTTCATAGACGTACAGAGACAATTGTGAGATTTGAAGTACGCAGGACTACGGTCCCCGTCGGGATGAAGTGACGGTGGAAGAGAATATGAGAGAGACCAGTGCACTTGGACGTGCACGCGTTCCGAGGCGGATGACGTGCGACACAGACGACGAAGCTCGGAACATGGTTCCCGCGTGTTGGGCTGTCGGAATCTTTACAGTTACGAGTGCTACATGCGAAAATACAAGAAGGATTCAATGCTTACATACGAGGGACTAATCACCATCGACGGCCAAGACGCGATGCCCGAACGTTCCAGAGCGACATGCCATGGGACCGCTAGCTCGTCATCCGCCAACGCTCGCTCACTCCTCATATGCCGTCCCGTCGGCGGTGGAGAGGCACTGCTCGAGCACGTCGAGCAGCGCCGGGTTTTCGAGCGCAGCCGCGACCCGTTCCTTGTCGTTGAGCTGCTTGTTCACTGCCAGATGGAGATCGGGTTGTTAGCTCCATCTAGTTGCGCCCATGCTACGCGGGAAGACGAGAGTAGCGATGCAACGTACGTGCGTGCTCGCTCTGGTGAGAACCGGGCTTCACTCGGATATCGACCTTGAAACGCTGTGGGAGACTGCGGAGCAATCGGACACGGATGGACAACCCTGAACGAGCGGAGGTATTAGCGCGTCTACTCCGAGTCGACGGTCATGGAAGGTAGAGTTGATGATAGCGTTCGGCACGAGCACGCCATAGTACAAGCCGGTGTCAGAGTTTGTAGGACTGCAGGCTTTGCGGCATCACCGTCATCGGCCAAGCGCAATCATGGCGGGCAGATGAAGATAGCCATGCATGAGCACTTCTCTGTCTAATCGACCGACGACGTGTGAACAATGATGACACCGTCTGTGACCGAGGTTGGGTACAGTGCAGAAACTGTATAAGGACGAACATCACTGTAGCCATTCAGCGAAGCTCCCTAGCTGCCAACTATGTGCATGTTCCCTTAGTCACGCTCACGATCGTGGCGTGAAAGTAGCGTCTGATCATGTCATAAGGGCATCAACTCACCAATGAATGTACTCATGCCGCAATGTGGCACGGTGGGAGTGAACTCGACCGTGATGCGGTCGGGGTACTTCGGATCGAAGGTTATCTGAGGTGCTGAAACCACGGCAAGCTGCTCGAGAGTCATGCTACGATGCTCAGGGTCCGATATTGAACGTATCAACTCTACAAGAGGAAGTGTCAAACAGAGCAGTGAGCGCGTAGGATGTCCGTGGATTTACCGAATATTTCGTCCTGGCCAATGGCCTCCGGCTCGTCTGACTGATCGGCTTCGTCTTCGTCTGTCCGCTCGCCATCTTCAAGCCAGATCGAATTGGCCCTTGCATACGCATGGGCAGTCTTTTTCGCCTTTGATGGTGCAAAAATGGTTGGGTTTGGGTTGAACACCTCGGCAGACATGATGGCAGACCGAAAGCAAAGCTGCGAGCCTACGTCTTGAGTCAGACGCCGGAGCGGGTTCTATGACATGGTGGGCGCTACTACAACGTGTCAAAGAAGTTATTCGGAACGTGCCGCAACTCGCGAAACTGATGCGCCACCTGCGGTCCCGCGTCGCGTTTATTCCGTCTGCCACCTTCCCTTTTGCTGCCCACACTCACCTCCTTCCGACACTCATCTCCATAGTTATGCCACCCAAGGTGTGTCTCAGGTTTGTGTGCGCCTCAGTCAGTTACAGCTGAGACAGTAATCATTGGAGAGAAAACGCTCCGCAGACAGTACAGCAGAGGCCGCGCCGCGCATTACGCGTACATCGACGCGCCTCAAGACAGCTTCCGGTGACGCCACCACCGCCGCCGAAAATACCAGCAAGTTCGCGGGTGGAATGCATGATGGGGGCGTCGACGTGTGTGGTACATGAGGCCTGGCAAACGAGAGATGGCTAACAGCACTGGTAGGTCGGACCAGTCACTAAGAAGACCAAACGAGCCACCACCAAGACTGCAGATTCCAAGGGGACTAAAGGTAGTCGAGGTCAATCGCAACAGACGGACTCGAGGTGTGTACTCGCCGCATTTCCTCGTCGTCCTACACTAGTTTATGTGACCCTAACCTGGCACCTGGACTAGTACAAATGAGGTATGTTCCTTGCCATTCTGGGCGTCGTCGCTGCTGACTAAGCGACGCCAGACTGCGAGCACGGTCCCCAGGTGCGCACCGGTTGTGTGTTGCCTACCTCTCTTATGGGCAAATTCTCATTCTTTTGCTGCTCGCCAAACGTCTCTCACATTTATGACGACAACAACCACAGCGTAAGAGCCGGGACCAAGCCGGCGACAACCAAGAATGCAGGGAAGCCAGAACCCTACTCCGAGGCACGCGCGCGGGAGCTGTTCAAGAAGTACGAGGACCCAGATACACCGGGAGAGATTGGCCCAGAAGGGTTCGAGAAGCTTTGCGGGGACTTAGACATATCGTTGGAAGGCGCATTGCCGTTAGTTCTGGCGTGGCAGATGCACGCGACGGAGATGGCCAAGTTTAAGGAGAGCGAGTGGATGCAGGGTACTGGAGAGCTGCGGTATGTCCCGTTCCTTGCCATGCAAACCAATGCATTATCTGCATTTTTGTCAGGGCCAGATTGTTGTTTGCGGATTAGAACTCATCACAAGCGGTTGCATAGTGCCTCAAATCTTCAAGTACTGTCCCTCGTGCTCCGACAACTTGAAGATCTTCTACTCCTAGACAAGCCGCCAATAACCCCTCCAGGCACGGGTTCTATCAAGAAGCGGGGCAACGCTCCGTCCATTTCAGATGCATCTGAGCTGTACGATCGTAACAAGTACTATCGGTACGCCGCCGACAAGAATCAGGCATTCGCAGAGCTGTACGCGTTCTGCTTTGCTCTCGCGAGGCCGCCGTATGTGACCGCGTGTCCTGTCCAAGAATCTCAAGGTACTGACACGTGCGACTACAGAACGGCGAGGAACATTGATATGGATGTGAGCTATTGCATCTCTCTCGCACGCTAGCCTGACTCCCGCCGAAACTCAATCACTCTTCCATAGACCGCAAGTGCCTTCTGGTCCGTTTTGGTTGTCCCAAAGTATGCAATCATGAAGGACATCATAGAATTCATTAATGTACGCTCTCAATTTTTCCTACGTTCCCAGCGAGACTGAACACATCGTCGCAGGAGAAGGGCACTTACAAAGGCGTCAATAAGGATCTATGGAACATGGTAAGACGAATCCGCGGTCGAGAACATGTCAGGTCACGCACGGTGTCTTCGTCATTGTTCCTCACTTAGTATGGCCTATGCATGCGCAGTACTGATAAGTCTCTCCTACCTACCTAACACTTTGCAGGTGCTTGAATTTTCCCGCACCATACAGCCGGATCTGTCCAACTATGAAGCTGATGGGGTACGACATCATTTCTTGCACGGCTATCCGAATCGACTGTTAATCGACCTCTTACTGTCTGGTTCGGTTCAGGCATGGCCTACATTGCTCGACGACTTCGCTGCCTGGAAGAAGGCCAAAGTTGGTGACGGAGATGTCAATGTAGAAGCCGACGACTAAGGGGCCTCGCCATCGCATCTCGATATGGGCTATGTTTTACCTTGGTTCGCATGCTCGTTTGCTTCATCGTACATAAGTTATGCACCACATCCGCGCCACACGTACACCACATACCCCTAATCGCAAACTTATCATTGGTTCCCGAGGTGTTTGGTCTGCCGAGAGGTGACAGTGTTGTGCTGGTAATTTCTGACTCTCGGCGGTGGTCGCAGTTGCCACAGGGGCGGAGTTTCGATAGTTGGTGAGTCATGAGCAAACTTCTGACACTCGTCAATTGAGGAATCTGGTGATATCCGTCCTCAGGCCGGTCATAGAAGCTTTCCCCGTCACCAACATGTCCTGTCGCTGACCACTACATGCTCTCTCTTCGGTATTGGGAAGAAGGTGAGTTTTAGTTTGGACGTATAATTGTGGTTGCAGTCATAGACCTCGGAGAAGCCGATGCGGGGATATCCACAGTGATACAGCGGTGTTGTGAGTTCCTTCGAGCCGCCATGAGGTCGCCATTGTGCATGAAGAGCTGATATTGCTATACAAAGCGAGTACTTGGATTCTGTGCCCATTGCATGAAGGGTGTTTGACATACTCGGACAGACGTCACGCGGGCTGGCGGCCCCAGGAAGCACCCGATAGGCTAATCTATCAAAGGCGCTTCGGAACTGGATGTCAGACTGCACTTTACCTTTCAAGCCGGACATGTGCCAACACGGCCACGGAGATTAGTATGTCATGCATCGCTTGCACACACGGCCCTAAGTCTTGGATGTTATAAGGGAGCGCATTGTGGTCTGGTATGTACACTCGCATCCCACACTTCTCTCCCATCATGGTCGACATAGCTCCCACCCGCATCGCCATCATCACCGGAGCAGCGCAAGGCATCGGTGAGGCCATCGCACTCCGGCTCGCGGACGACGGCATCGACGTCGTGGTAAACGACCTTCCCGTGAAGAAGGACAAGCTCGATTGGGTCGCGAAGGCCATCCAAGCTAAGGGCAGACGGTCCCTTGCTGTCCTCGGCGACGCTACGGTCGAAGCGGACGTCGTGTCGCTCGTCGAAAAAGCGGTAGAGGCGTTCGGCGGTCTGAATATTGTGCGTGTTTTCCCCTCTTCTCCTCGTTCAGCGTTGCGAGAGGGGACAACTCAGTGAATCTTTGTGCCTGTTCTCAGATGGTCGCCAACGCTGGCACGATCCAACGCGTGCCCATCGTCGATACGACCATCGAGGACTGGGACCGCGTCATAAATGTGAACCTGCGAAGTGTCATGCTCGCGTATAAGCATGCTGCGCGCCAGATGATCAAGCAGGGCCGTGGGGGCCGCATAATTGGTATGTTATCGCATTTCGTCGCGTTTGATTACTCCCCGGATGCTGTGGCTAACGTGGAACTTCTGTTGGGGCGCAGGCGCGGCGTCGATGGCGGGGAAGAAAGGTGAGCCGAACAAGCTGTCACGTTGAACGCTTCTAAGTCGGGGGGCGTATGCATCCGGTGTTCCTAGGATTCGCTTATTTTCCGTCATACTGCGCATCGAAATTTGCGGTCCGCGGATTGACGCAAAGTGTGGGTATGTGCTTCTGGTGTGGTTCTCCGCACCCGGGGGCATGTGACTGAGTGATTGTTCCCAGCACTCGAGCTTGCGGAACACAACATCACCGTCAATTCGTATGCGCCGGGTATCATCCCGACTGGCTTGAGTAAGTCTAGGAGGCAGGAGTCGGTATTAGACAACCTCCGTATCGCTCATGTCATATTTGACAGCCGAGCGTGCGGAGGACGAAAAGAACGGCGGTCGATGCTCCACCTTCCTCCTCGTAAGTGTGGCATTGCACATAGGCGATAACCAGAGGCCGGTACCTAATACCCTTTTTAGGCCGCTGGATTGCCTCTCAACGTCCCTATCGGCACAACGGCGATGATTGCGGAGCTTGTGGCATACCTTGTGAAGCCGGAGGCACAGTTCATGACAGGTTAGCTCAGGGTCGCCCTCACCCCGAAGTAAGCGGACTGACATCATTGTAGGTCAATGTCTGAGCATTGACGGTGGCATTGTCATGGATTGAACATGAGAAGGCGCGTGCGCTCGCCGTTTGAGTAGCTTGTACCTTACTGGGGGATTCTCGACTTCTACTACCTCGCCTCGCATTGCAGCGTAAATGGATGACTTCCCATAAGAATCTACGGCTCTGATGTATGCTCTTGAAGCTTGAATCCAGATGCTGTGCTCGAGCGGAGATCTAACCCTTGTTTACGCATGTGTTAATGCCCTATGAGTTAGCTCGTATATCGCAGAAGGACGCAAGGAGGACAGGGCCCCTCCGCCGCATGCCATCGCATCACAGGAGCGCAGTCACAGACACATCCAACTACAGCGGAGGCTAATTCACTGACTATTGAATAAACACCACGCACTCTCTGCAGGATGGCGGGGCACTAAGCTACAGGAAGGATCTGAACACACTCGGAGGTGATAAACTACGAAGCCAGTACAGTACGTGTTACAATTCGTCCCGGTATCTAGTCTTGCTAATATCCCTAGTTTCAAATGATGGTGAGAGAAAGATCAGCGAGCGACACGTCACCATCCCATCGCTCACCACCTTGCCCCCAGCCCTCTGGCTTCCCAAGACTCCGATCCAAGACAACTAACCATGAGCTCGGTACAGACGCGACTGATCAAGTCCGATTTCAACTCTCAGTCCGGCTGTACCACCTCAGTTCTCGGGTGGTAGGTCGCCATCCTATCGCCTGTAAATATACTACATCCTATGCTCACACCCTATTACAATCAAATCCAAGTCAGGCGATGTCCATGTACCCATATTGGACGGTCCATTGAGCCAGAACGCAGTATCGCCCAAAATCATATGCTCCACGCTAGCGTAGATGTCGAAGACAGGTACTGGATGGCGTCGGAGAGCAGGTTACCGGTGGGGGAGTCGTCGTTGTCCACAACGTTGACCAACTCTAAGGGGGGGAGGCGTTACTGAAAGCGATTTGTAAGGGAAGCGGGACAATGGAGGGAGAAGTGACGTGTGGTGATTCTCGATGCGCCACGACTGTTAATAACAAAGGCGGCGTTAGAAAATCTTCTCAACATTTAATATCACTAGAGTTAAGAACAGTTATTAATACCGGTTAGAAACAACCTGGCTCGGGCGCCTGCTCATAACTCTCTGTTCGAAACCGAATCCTTTTCAACCATACCCTATTCGGCTAGCCCATCACATTCATCAAATGAGCTCTGAGTGCGTCCTGCGTCCTGCGTCCTCAAGAATTGAGCGACCCTACTACCGGCAATAGCTGGTCACCTGTCTCCGCTACGATACAGTGATACATGTAGTCAACAATTGCCACTCCGGCTTCGGGGTCTATTGGAAGTCATCACTAGGGCAGACGCCGTGCTTATGGGCGCCTGTATGACGTCGGCGTTGAGTATCAGGAATATTTGTTTTGCCGGATTGTACCGCCTCCCTGCAACTGTTGCCGACCAATCCCGTCTTTCAGCCACTCCATATGTTTTTCCGTTGAGACTCTGCCACCCGATCGCCACCTTGCGCTCTTCCTTTCGCTCTTTACACCATCAAATAACTGTGAGGCAGTAATCGCAATGGGCGAACCGCGAAGTAGACCCGACGTCAAAGAAATCAAGTCTGTCCTCTGATTGGGGCTCCGGTTCACAGACTCATCTCTGTAACCTATGCTTCCTTGCCTGCAGGGACTTGTTTGACCACCTGTTTCACTCGGGGAGCAACATCGGCAGACTGAAAGATGCGGCACTCGCGGGGCGACTGTTTCAGGGTGTCGAAGGTGCTACGGGAGTCGCGGGTCGGAGCATGGCCTGGAAGGTGTTTCTTTCTGCGCATCTAGTATCATTGCTCGCGCTGAAATCATGCGATTAGCTTTTTCTTATAGCGGGGGAACCGTTACAAGACGTCGCAGACGTGGAGGCCGCGCCGCCATGGAAGACTCTCTGTAGGGCGCGAGAGGACTACAGGAGGTTGCTCATGGAGAAGATGCGTGCACCTGATGGCGGTTATGAGGAGGGCTTTACTGTGCCGGGCACAGGCGAGTTACCTCCAAGGACAGAGAAGGGTGGTGGAAACTTGGAAAAGAACAATCCGTTGAGTCTGCACGATGAGGTACGCCTGGTCTGCCTGGTACATCCGTGCAGTAACCCATGAGACTTCAGAATCCATGGAGGGAGTGGTTCGCTTCGGTCGAGCTACGGAAGACCATATTGCAAGATGTAGAACGAACGTACGTCCACTCCCATTGTGACATCGTTCGCCGACCGAAAGCGGGCAAGGGTCGAAATGCACGTACATGAAGCCCAGTCTTCGTTCCCAACCTGTCCGGTTTGCGAGGCAATCGAATGGCACTCACTCGTTCACCCGTAGATTCCCAGACATAGCGTACTTCCGCGATGCAGAGGTTCAGGCCGAGCTCACCCACATCCTCTATCTCTACTCCGACATGCACCCAGATATCGGCTACCGACAAGGGATGCACGAGCTCCTTGCGCCCCTCTACTACGCCGTCGACTTCGACTCAATACCTGACGACGGCGATACCGATCCCACGCTCAAGGAGTTCTGCTCTCGTGCATGGGTTGCCGCAGACGCATGGGCTCTCTTCTCAGCGGTCATGAAGGGCACTGGGAGGTGGTACGAGTGGCAGGAGAGCAAATCTGCTGTGGCGACGGCGGAGCCAACTCCTCTTCCTTCCCATGTCCAGGTGAACGTCGCTACGCGAGACATTCAGATGAAGCCGTATATCGCCCCGATCGTCGAAGCTGCGAATCTTGTACAGTCGGTGTTTCTCAAGGGTGTCGACCCGGAGCTGTGGAAGGCCATGCAGAGCGCCGGGATAGAGCCTCAGATATACGGAATGTATGCATGCCTCATTTCTTTCTTCCCTTCGTAAGCAGTACCTGACTGATACTAAAATAGTCGTTGGCTGCGTCTCCTCTTTACACGCGAATTGGCCCTGGAAGATGCTATGGTTCTATGGGATGGCTTGTTTGCTGTCGACCCTTCATTCGACTTGGCATTATGGATATGCGTAGCAATGCTTGTGCGCATCCGTAACAAACGTGAGCACCTCTTCTTTCTGCCCTTCGATCAAACTAACTGGAACACTCGCAGTGATCCCTGCCGACTACAGTACCCAACTTACATACCTTCTCCGATACCCAGCTGACTCGCCGGCTGCTGGCGGTAGCGCCGAACCCACTCCCATCCATCATGCAACTCTGCTCATCCGCCAGGCTCTCACACTGCAGATGTCACCTACTCCAACAATCGGTGTTTCTGTGATACAGGAGAACAGAAACCTGTTGGGTATCCCCACAGAGGTCCCATCACCAGTATCACCGCCTGTGCACCGACGTCCACGACAAGGAGAACGGGGGCGCTCGTTCACGAATGCGAACGGGAGCAGGTCGCTCGGACAGGAGGCTGGCAACAGCAAGGGCGCACATGGACGGCAGGCGTCGAGTCCGATGGGTATCCCAGAGACGTTTGCGCGGGGCTTGCTGGAGCGAGGTGAGAGCCTGGGTATCAACAAGACTGTCATGGAGGCTGTCTCTGGGCTGAGGGTATGTCCGAGTGTTCGTCTTTTGATTTGCCCAAGCCTGATGTGCTTGGCCTATAGAAGAACCTGCCAGACCTTGCCACTGCGCTCGGACGATTGCCATTGTCCCCACAGCCTGCGAATGCGATGTACCCCATGGCCCCCGAACGTCCCGATGAGGAACGTCCGCCCTGGGAGCCCCGGACCCGAAGCGAGATGGAGCGAGAAGTTGCGCAGGTTCGCGCGTTGCAGAGGAAGCTTGGAGATACTGTCAGTTGGATCGTGGACACACTGCTGCTGGACGAAGGCGATGTGAATGACGATGTTGGGAGGAAGACGGTGCAGAAACGCAAGCGAGAAGCGCTCGAGAGCCTCGCGTACGTCCGGGACATCCTCAAGGGTACCGTCCACGACATAGAGGAAGAGCGCCTGCTAGGCGAAGAAGAAGCGAAGCGAAGAAGGGAGAAGGCACGGCGAGAGAAGGAGGCAGCCGAGGCGTTGAGCAGGAGAACTTCCACACCACACCCACCAATACCCGCTGCTTCCATCCCGATTGAGACACGTCCGCAGGGTACTGGAACCCGCCGATCGCAGGACTACTTCATGCCCCATGCCACGAGTTCGTCGAGCCCACCCACGAAACCCGCGCCTGTTCCCGCCGTCGTCGCTCATCCTCCAGCCAAGCCTAGCCGTCCCCCACCCTTGTCTGCATCCGTGCCTGCCCTCCCTTCTTCTCAGTCGTTCTCCCTCCCGACGTCTTCGCCGTCTACTAAGACGCCCACGTCGACTGGCGTCTCACCGTTCAGTGCTCCATGGAATTATACCAAGTCGGACTTTGCGAGCTCGGACTCGCCAATCGCGAACCTTCCCCGCGTGCCCCCGCGGATGTCGACTACGCTTCCGAGGGCAAGTGTTTTCGGGCAGGCGTTGAGAAACTACCCGCAACCGCCTGCATCGTTGTTTGAGAGCACCTCCAATGCAGTTGCAGTTTCGCGCGATCAAAAGCCGAAGCAGGCGCCTTATGACCCGCTGGGTGCTATACCGTAGATCGTAGAGTGTCTTCTTTATGTTGTAGGATACACCGGGTAGTTTGCGCACACGTAGAGCCTATCATTTGACAGTCTCCTCGATGGCAAGCAAGCTGTCCGTGCAATGAGCTCGGCGAGGGCATCAAGGGTGATAAACTCGGGGCTGTGAAGACAAAGATTAGATCCGACTAGAGTCGAAGCAAGATCTTCAGTCAGTAAGGAAAGACTATATTGCAGTAACCAACTGTACCTAGAGTCGAAGCAAGACTACAAAGGTTAAGTAAGTAACTACAAGTTAGAGGTAAAGGTAATGAAGTACTCACTCTTCAGTCAGTAAGGAAAGACTGAAGAGGGAGGACGCAATCTGAAGTCCTTATATACTACAGAGAAGTGTCCATGACTAATCGAAGAGTGGTTAGTCACATGTACCATAGTGCGATGAATAATACGATGGTGAAAGAATTGCGACGTATCGCACCATAGGATGAGTAAGAGATGAGTAAGGCATAGACCTGTCTAGACCGTTCTGGAGTAATACGGATTGTCCTAGACAGTACCAGAAGAGTCCGGAAACATAGCT
>NW_006766891.1:618686-619809 GCF_000275845.1 Dichomitus squalens LYAD-421 SS1
ATCAAGAAGGGATTGATGGATCTTCGCATTCCATTGACGCGAAGCCTGCTTAAGACCATAGATAGCCTTCTTGAGCAAGCAAACGTGATCCTCTTTCCCCTTGACGACCCAACCTTCCGGTTGTTCCATGTAGATCTCTTCCTCAAGATCACCGTTCAGGAATGCGGTTTTGACGTCCATAGACTCCATCTCCCAGTCCTCAAGCGCAGCGTGCGCAATGAGATACCGGATAGATTCGTACCGCGCAACGGGAGAGAACGTCTCGTGATAGTTCTCACCCCAAACCTGGGTGAAACCCCGTGCAACCAACCGTGCCTTAAACCGACCATCGTGCTTCTCGTCGTAAACCCATCTACAAGAGACGACAGGCTTGCCTTTGGGACGAGGCACTAGAACCCAGGTTTTGTTCTCGATCAGCGAATCATACTCAGCTTTCTCGGCAGCACGCCAGAGATCAGCCTTTGGAGAACGCATTGCTTCATGCCGATTACGAGGAATGCCTGGTTTGTACTGCGCTGCATCAAGAAGCAACTCAAGTAAAGCATCCGCATCCCCGGGATTAGGTGCATCAGAACGAGAGCCATCAGGACGAGTACGAGCGTCGACCTGAGAAGGACGATTGGAGCCCTCAGCTTCAGCATTGTCCTTTTCCCATCGAGGATTGCGACCTGCACCTTGACGATTCGAACGTCTAGGAGGTGGAGCCTCAGGGTTGACTCCCACTGGCTCATGACGATTACGAACATGTCGAGGTCGTGGTGGAGGTTGCTCTACAGGAGGTGGTTGTTGCGGTTGCGGTTGCTCTTGAGCAGGCGGTGTGGGAGGTCGTTGAGGAGGTGGCGGTTGTGCAGGCTCGAGATCGTCGAAGTCAATCTCGTTGCCATCGGGTAAAGGAATCCTAAAGCCCTCATTTGATGGAGAGCCCTCAGAATCCGAGGAAGAGTCTGAAGACGAATCATCGTCTTGGAGATCTGGGAACGGATTATCCCCTGGGGTAACGGGGCGATTGCCGGGTTCCTTACGTGCAGGGAAGACACTCTCATCGAAGGTCACATCGCGAGACACGACGATCGAGTGCTTAGCAGGGTTCCAAAACAGATACCCCTTGGTCCCATCTGCATAA
>NW_006766891.1:623902-682836 GCF_000275845.1 Dichomitus squalens LYAD-421 SS1
CAAGATCTTCAGTCAGTAAGGAAAGACTATATTGCAGTAACCAACTGTACCTAGAGTCGAAGCAAGACTACAAAGGTTAAGTAAGTAACTACAAGTTAGAGGTAAAGGTAATGAAGTACTCACTCTTCAGTCAGTAAGGAAAGACTGAAGAGGGAGGACGCAATCTGAAGTCCTTATATACTACAGAGAAGTGTCCATGACTAATCGAAGAGTGGTTAGTCACATGTACCATAGTGCGATGAATAATACGATGGTGAAAGAATTGCGACGTATCGCACCATAGGATGAGTAAGAGATGAGTAAGGCATAGACCTGTCTAGACCGTTCTGGAGTAATACGGATTGTCCTAGACAGTACCAGAAGAGTCCGGAAACATAGCTATAGTACACGAGCAGAGAGTCCCAAATATGGTAACATACTACATAAGCGACTACAGCTAAGCGCTAGGAGACGCATAGCCTCGTGTAGTCCGGACCGGATAAGTCCAAGTTCAACAAAGGGGAACCCTCGTGAAATTCGACGGGAGATGGTAAGCGCTATGGCAGAAGCCGGAGGCAGAAATCACACGAATGTGATTGGTTTCGGCCGCAGACGGGCTTTCGGGGAACGGGTGCCGAGCCTGGCCCGTCGTGACGCAGACGCCTTCGTCTACAACTCCCTCCGCATCCCCATCGTCGTCCGCGACATTGTCCTCCTTCATTCGCCGTGATGCTCAGAAAATCCCTCAACAAGGGCCTTCGCGCGTCGTCCGCGAGGTCCTTCCACTCGTCTGCCCCCGCGCGCAGAGTCGTCGCGACGAACCCGGTCAAGGCACAGGAGGTCCAGGTCCGTGTCTGTCCTCGCTCGACGTTCGCCTGTCTCTCATACGTAGGCGATGAGCTGAGTTGGTGTTACTTTCGCAGTCTTTTGGGAAGTACCCTCTGATCGAACACGAGTACGATGCCATCGTCGTGTGAGTGCCTTTTCCGTTGGTGATATCAAGCTCGTGTCACTGACCCCACTTGGGCTTGCTCTTAGGGGAGCTGGCGGTGCCGGTCTGCGGGCAGCATTCGGTTTGGCGGAGGCCGGCTTCAACACGGCGTGTATCACCAAACTCTTCCCCACCCGTAGTCACACTGTCGCGGCTCAGGTACGTATACATATGGACCCGTTCATCGTTGACGTCAGTGCTCATGTATGCGTCCAGGGTGGTATCAACGCTGCGCTCGGAGTAAGTTACGGTTAATTTGGTTTTCCCATATGCATTGGTTTGACGGAGGCGTGTAGAACATGACCGAGGACGACTGGCGATGGCACATGTACGATACGGTATGTCACGTCGCTACTCGAGGTTCCTCTTCCAAGCTCATTCCCCTTAGGTCAAGGGCTCCGACTGGCTTGGTGACCAAGATGCTATCCACTACATGTGTCGCGAGGCTCCTCACACTGTCATTGAGGTACGGAATGCGACGGGCGTGCCTTACGTTAGGCCTGTTCGTTTTAACGCCCGTTGATCACAGCTCGAGCACTTCGGTGTCCCCTTCTCAAGAACGAAAGAGGGCAAGATCTACCAACGTGCCTTTGGTGGTCAGTCCCTCAAATTCGGCAAGGGTGGCCAGGCCTACCGTTGCGCTGCAGCGGCCGACCGTACCGGCCACGCTCTCCTTCACACCCTCTATGGCCAGTCCCTTCGTCACAACACCAATTTCTTCATCGAGTACTTCGCGCTCGACCTGATCATGGAGAACGGCGAGTGCGTCGGTGTCATAGCGCTCAACATGGAGGACGGCACTCTTCACCGCTTCCGTGCGCACAAGACCGTGCTCGCCACCGGTGGCTACGGCCGCGCGTACTTCTCGTGCACGAGTGCGCACACCTGCTCGGGTGATGGTAACGCCATGGTCGCCCGCGCCGGTCTCCCTCTGCAGGACCTTGAGTTCGTGCAGTTCCACCCTACCGGTATCTACGGTGCCGGCTGTCTTATCACAGAGGGTGCGTCCGTCGCATTTCTGTGTCACTAGTCGCGCATATACTCACATTTTTTTGGCACGTAGGTTCTCGTGGCGAGGGTGGATACCTTCTCAACTCGGAGGGTGAGCGGTTCATGGAGCGTTACGCGCCGACGGCAAAGGATCTCGCGTCCCGCGACGTCGTTTCGCGTTCCATGACCATCGAGATCCGCGAGGGTCGTGGTGTTGGTCCCGAGAAAGACCACATCTACCTCCAGCTCAGCCATCTCCCTCCGGAGATCCTCCACGAGCGTCTCCCCGGTATCTCTGAGACGGCAGCGATCTTCTCGGGAGTCGACGTCACGAAGGAGCCGATCCCCGTCCTGCCCACCGTGCACTACAACATGGGCGGTATCCCCACGCGCTATACTGGCGAGGTCATCACCGTTGACGAGAACGGCAAGGACAAGGTCGTCCCTGGCCTGTACGCCGCGGGTGAGGCCGCTTGCGTGTCCGTTCACGGTGCGAACCGTCTCGGCGCGAATTCGCTTCTCGACATCGTCGTCTTTGGCCGCGCGTGCGCGCACCACATCAAGGAGACGCTGACTCCCGGCAAGCCCCACAAGGAGATCCCAGCTGAGGCTGGCCTCCAGAGCGTCAAGTTCCTCGACCAGATTCGCAAGTCGGACGGCCCTCTGCCCACTGCGAAGATCCGGCTGGACATGCAGAAGGCCATGCAGGCCGATGCGGCTGTTTTCCGGTATAACACTTTGGGTGCTATCATTGGGGAGGTACAATACTGATGGCTCGTCCATAGTACTCAAGAGACCCTCGATGAGGGTGTCCAGAAGCTCCGCAAGATCTACAAGAGCTTCGACCAGGTCGGCATCAAGGACAGGAGTATGATTTGGAACTCGTACGTTCCAAATCCCCATATCGTGTCTATCAATGTCGTTGGTGACGCGATTACCCCTGTACAGTGACCTCGTTGAGACCCTCGAGCTGCGCAACATCCTCCAGTGCGCCGTTCAGACGATCACCGCCGCCGCTGCCCGCAAGGAGTCGCGTGGTGCGCATGCCCGTGAGGACTTCCCCGAGGTTCGTCTCCCTGACATTCATCTATCTGGGTTGGTCGCTCACACAATTGCATAGCGTGACGACGAGAAGTGGATGAAGCACACCCTCACGTGGCAGCGCGACGTCAGCTCGCCCGAGGTCGACATCAAGTACCGTGGCGTGATCCACAACACGCTCGACGAGAACGAGTGCAAGTCGGTCCCGCCCTTCAAGCGTGTCTACTAAGCGGTTCGCTCTTGATGCCGCAGCAGCGAACGTTGTTGGGTCTTGAAATCCGTTCTGGCCGTTGTGGGTTCGCAAGCCCCGCTCTTCCATTATCTCGCACTGTCTCCGATAGCAGCATCAGACAATATCATAATTGTTGTAAATGAGCGTGCTCCGGGCAGGGGTTTGCGTTGAACCTGACTTGTAAGCGGGCTTATGTGTGATGGAACACCGTGAGAACGGGTGGGAATGCTTATACTGAACGCCCATCGCCGCCCAGCTTGGACCTATAGTAATGTTTTGTCAAAGTCAGTGCCTAAAGCTCTGTAATCCGTTACGTCAGCTCACACAGTCAATGAAATTGCACCTTCAAACGAGCGCTATGCAACGGAGTATAAAGTCGGTGTTGTTAATGGAAAGGAGAAACGGCGCCATCGAACCACTCACTCTCGGTACAGCCCGTCTGCAAGTCTACATACGCGCTTCATCGTCCTTGAAGGCAATGAAGGTCACTCCCCGCCCCAACACCGAGCGTGGCCAGCGTGACCTCGGTTGGCTCAAAGCTTTTCATACCTTCAGCGCGCCAGGGTAAGCAACATGAATCGTCCGCATGAGGTTACAGTCTCATTGCTGATCTCTCCAGGTTCGACCGTCCAGACCACGAGCGCTGGGGTCCCCTGCGTGTCATCAACGAGGATCGCATTGCGGAGGGGACAGGCTTCGGCTTGCACCGTCACCAAGACTTCGAGATATTTTCATATATCGTCGGCGGCGAACTCGAGCAGTGCGTATCGTTTGTACCCAGGCTTTCCTAAGCCCTGCGATCAACAACGCGTCTGTCATTCAGCCGGGACACGATGAACCATAACGAAGTTCTCAAACGAGGCGACATCCAGATGACGTCGGCCGGGTCTGGCATACAGCACTCGGAGCATGCGCACGGCGCACACTCTGCGCACCTCCTGCAGATCTGGGCATTCCCCACCGCGACAGGATTGGCCCCGAAGTACTTCACGCGCACTTTCTCCGACGCCGAGAAAGCAGACAAATGGGTGTGCGTTGTCGCACCCGCCGGTGTAGAGGGCGTCGTGGAGGAGTTCAGTGCGAAGGGTCCTGCTCCTATCCATTCGCCGCTAACGCTCTTCGCAACGATGATCTCGGAAGGGCAGCATGTTACTCACGCCTTCTTGAAAGGCACGGAGGGGAAGGAGAGAAAGGGATACTTGCAGCTATCGCAAAGATCGGCGTACAATACCGGTGCGGCAAGCGGCGCTCATGTGCGTGTTCTCGGCGCAGAGCGTGGTCCGATTGAGTTGAGGGAAGGGGATGGGGCGTACGTTGTAGCTACTCCAGGGGAGGACATAACGGTGGAAAACATTGGGCAGGGTGTGGCAGAAGTATTATTATTCGATATGGAATGAGTATTCGACGTGAGCTCCTGTTTGGGTTGAGCACAGAGGGACCAACAAGCGCAAATATGGAGTTTCGTGTGGAACGACTCTCCCGGAGAGGGCCGTCAGTCCAAGTGATAACCTCCGTTGATTCCAATACATTGACCTAAGATGAGGTTGTAACAACAGTGACCACCTCAAGAAGCGACAGACAGCCCACCTGTGAGGAAGCCGGATTCCGGACCAGCCACGTACGACACGAGTGCAGCGACATCGGAAGGATGTCCCACAGGGGTATCGAGGGGAACGTGGGCGTTCTGGTTCAAGCCCAACAAGATCAGTGACACGGTTGAATTACAGGGATTGTAGATGTGAGTGCCGCTGCCTCACTGGCTACCTTGTGCATCGTAGAGCAGGGACCTCCGTTCACTTCATCATCAGGATGAACCGCTGCAACAGTAGGCCTTAAGACAGAAGCTACCGTGGTAGAGTTCAAGTGTCACCCACTCATCTTGGTTGCAATGGAACCGGGCGCGACAGTATTGACGGTGATGTTATACTTCCGCAGTTCGAGTGCTGATTAGACAAATCACGACAGTGGGCAGGGCATTCATACTGGGGTGATCAATGCGTCACCATACCTGCGCACTGAGCCAGTCCCCGAATCGCAAATTTCGATGCAGCGTAGGCAGAAACACTAATGTGCCCTAGTACGCGATTTCATGGGCAGTTAGTTTTCCTGACTTGTGCTTCTAGCCACGAGCCAACCTTTCTTGGAAGAGGTCGAACCGATCGCTGAATTGGACGAATGAATCAAGGACAGTCAAGTGCTTCAAAGTGTTACGCCGTCGTACCTATGATGCGACCGCCGCGGCCCTGCCTGATCATTTGTCTCGCAGCGTGCTTGAAACACAACATGACACTTCGTGCGTTTACTCCGAGATGCTCGTCCCATTCTTCTACGGTCAAATCTACGAGAGAAGTCTGCCGGAATATAGCTGCGTTCGCGACCATCTGCATACACAGTCAGTACAACGGCATATACCGGTGCGCAATGCCCTAGCAATACTCACTACGTCGACCCCACCAAGCTCGCTAACGGTCTTCTCCACCAAGGAGACAATGTCGGCCTCACGGCTAACGTCTCCGGTGATAGCGATCGCCCTCCTTCCTTTCGCCATTATGGATGCGACAACGGCATCGAGTCTCTCGGGATTGCGGGTACTGCCAGCGACGGCGACGTCGAAACCGTCATCGGCAAGTCGCAACGCGATGGCTTCCCCAAGGCCTTGGGCCGCGCCAGTGACTATTGCAACGCGAGGGCTAGGTGCGGTGATTCCGTCCATGAGGGGCGTGGGAGTTCAGAAGCAAGGTTGTGAGTGGAGTTGTTCCGCAGTCTTATATATGCGCACGAGTGGGAAAGTTACTTATCGCTGATGTCAAAAGTCATTCGCCTTCTTGCTTCTAACTTATGATAACGGTATTGGCTGCGGTGAACGATCTGAAGAGAGCGAGGGTCTCTACTTTCACTCATCATGCATACAAAGCACGTCAGGCAGACAGTTGCATGGTTCGGTCACGCTGCGGGTGCTCCTAATGTCACAGATTCCTTTCGTCTGTGAGTCCAACTGTGTGCCCTCATTGATGACGATGCATTGATATCGGAGAAGTAATAGGCAGGCTGGGAACAGGTGACAGACTCACCCGTGAGAAAGCGGGCTTTCGGCTTGACCACGTACGACACAAGTGCTGCCACCTCAGATGCTTCTCCGACCGGCTCGTCGGTGCACCCATTTGCCATCTGTGAGGTAGCGGGGTATATCTTCAGTCAGGACGAGATCTACAGGGAATTGTTCGCTGGATGGGATTTGAGGTATCATCACCTCCTTTCCTTACCCTCAAGATAGTAGAGTCAACACCTCCGTTAAGTTCGTCATCGGGGTGAAGGGCTACATGTGGTTCATGTTGTGCAACCTGGAGTGTTGTGAATAAAGTCGGGTTGACGACTTGCTCATTGGGGCTGCGATAAGCCGGGGGCTACAGTGTTGACTGCGATGTTGTTCTCCCACTGTTCGAGCGTTAGTCACACGGCTGTCGTTCAGCGCGCTACATCACCTCGGAGTATTCAGGGTAGTGACGTACCTGCACACTGGGTCGGTCCGCAAATTGCGGATTTCGAAGCAGCATATGCAGGAACATTGACATCTCCTGACTTGCAAGTGAGACATCTTGTGAAGAATCGACCTTGCTTGGATGAGACCGAACCGATTCCTATATAGTTCCGAAATGTAAGTTACAGGGCCACATATCTGGACGCATGATGAAACTTACCTATGGTACGCCCTCCGCGGCTCTGCTGAATCTGCCTTGCAGCATGCTTGAAGGACGACACTACGCTTCGTGCATTCGCTGTCATGTTCTCCTTCTAGTCTTACACGGCCAGGTCTGTCAAAGGTATTTATCGAAATATAGCTGCATTTGCAATCATCTGCAAGCGCCAGTCAGTATGCTGAGAGCATGCTTCCAATAAGTACCAACCACATCAACACCACCGAGCTCGTGTACAGTTCTCTCGACAAGAGCATTAACCTTGACTTCGACGCTCAAGTCTCCTGCGATGATGATGCTCATCTCCTTTTCGCTTCGAAGGCCTTGCCGAAATCGTTTAGCCTTTCGGGCTTACGCGTGCTACCAGCAATGGCAACGTCGAAGCCATCATCCGCTAGGCGTCAGGCAATAGCGTCTCCAATGTCTTGAGCAGCTCCGGTGACGACGGCGACGTGGGAAGCAGATGCTATGGTTCCGTCCACGAGAGGTAGGAGTCAATGGGACAGTCTTTGGTTCCCCTCCTGATCTGTCCTCTTGCAATTCTTGGTGAACATGAACAAAAGGATGAGAATGGCTATACCTGGTCATAGGGCCTGAGGACAGCCTCCTGTCAGCTTGCTACTCACTTATGCCGAGCGAGCGAAGCACAACCTGATCACAAAGAAAATTTGACCGTATGAGTACAGCGGACTGCTTGAGTAAGGTCGCTATGTTCACCAGAATGGACGTCGAGTGGTGGTCCAGAAGCAAGTATGTCCCAAGGTTGACTGATGTGTTCGGTTCCAAGCCTGATCGGCTCCTTCGAATGGTCCTAACCCGTTCAGTCAGCGCAGGGAGCAACATCAGAGTTAGGTGAGCGACTCACATAGTCAACAGAGGAACACATGACGAGGGGCGCTCGGACGATCAGCTGGTCAGTTAGGCATGTACCTCCAGCGTTGCTGATGCATATTCGAAAGACACCGTACCGTGCACGTTTATCTGTCAGATACGGCGAGGTTGAACGGTTTTCTATGACAGAGTGATAATACAACGACAGCTAAGTGCAGACACTATATGCCCCATAGAATCCGACAAGCGACGAGACTAGCAGCGAAAGGCAGCTACAACGGCACATCCAGCTCAGCAGCATTGAATTGCGCCTCGGGGAAGTACCGCGCCCGCACGCTGCGCCCACCAAAGTACCGCCCGTCCAGCTCCCGCACCGTCTTCCAAGCGCCCACGGGTCCCGCGAAAAGCACGAAGATGCGTACTGCGTCATCAGCATGCTCGGGCTGAGGATATACGGCGTGGACGACGACGCGTTCCACAGTCCCGTTCTTCGAGCACTCCTCGCCTGCCCCAAGGATCAGCCAACACGTCAGAGACCCGCTCGGAATACGAGGCCGCACCTATCTCCTCTCGCAGATCCTCGTCCTCAACATCTTCCAATCCGACCATATTCGTCAGCACGACCACTCTGCTCGGCTCCCCGAATCGTTCCCTATCCTCCCGCGTCTTCGCGTCCTCGTTCATGTTCACGATCTTGCCCATCTTTGACGGAATGCCCCCGATCGCTGTCGAACCTTTGCCGCCCTTCGCCTTGCCTTTGCCGCTCTTGTTCTGGGCGACCTGCTCGACTGTGAGCGCGTGCACAATCCCGCTACCGTCGACGCCGAGCCCTTGGCCATCTTTGTGGCCCCACTTAGCCATGAGGCGAGCCGCGAAACCGTGTGGGTCGGGTCTGCGAGACATAGCCTTCAGCACATCTAAACTCTTCTTCCACTACAGTGGAACACTTACCTCTTCGGGGGTTCTGCAGCCTCCTCAGAAGCCGCACCTGCACTTGGTTCCGCGACGGTGGGCGGAGGGGCCAAGGACGGTCCAGTGCCCTTCGGAGCGAGCGCGCTGAGCCGTGCCGCGATCGCTGCCGCCGCCTGCTTGCTGCTCTGGATCTTGTCCACAGTGATCGGGGCCGCGGGCGGGGCACTGACAGGCGGCGGCAGAATGGCCGGGGGAGGCACAGACGATGTCCGAGAGGGCGGCTCGTCGTCGAACGGCAACGGACTAGGTGCACGCGGCGCCTGAGCGCTCTGCTGAGACAACGCCAGGCGACGCAGGTACGCTTCTTCTCCGCTCTGCGCTGAGATTGGCACCGCCGGCGGAGGCGATGGGGAAGATGGTTCGCTGAGCCCTGGGATGCCTTCGTCGCCGCGCCTAGAATGGTCGAAGGAAGATGAGGGTGTGGCCGAAAAGGGCTCGAGGCCGGAGAAGGTCGTGAACGAGGACGTCGAAGTGGGGGGAGCGAAGCTCGGTGCTGGTGGCTCCGGAGGCTGGAAACCTTGAGATAGAGCAAGCCGACGCTGGTAAGCCTCGTCTCCGGACATGCTGATATTCACCGGCGCAACCGAAGGTGGAGGATGGGACGGCGCCCCAATACCGCCCCGGGGGCGGTCGTAGTCCTCGTCCATAAGGTCGCGTTCCTCATACCGGCCTGTACGGCTCACGTTAGAACTGCTAGGAAGCGTTGATTTACAGGGAAACTCACCTGTCTTGCGTGGGCGCTCATCCTCGGACGCACTACGATAGCTGTCAGAGTAACTGCTGCTTCGCCTGTAGCGCTTGCGATCTTCGCCACGACGGCGTTCTTCAAGGAGACGTTCTCGGCGTTCCTCACGTTCACGGCGCTGCCAGAGCTTGAACTCGTTATAGTCGTTCGGTCGCATTGGGTCGTAGGCTTCGTCTGGGTTCCACACAGCTATGACTTGCGCGTTTTTGTTCTGCAAGTTGGATTGAGGACATGGTGCAATAGCTAACAGGATTACTGACGCACCTTTTTGCCTTTCTTTTTTCCACCACCACCACCTTCCCGCTTTCCGGCCTTCCGCGACTTGAAGCCATTCACATCCTCATCCAGAACCATGGACGGAGGCTTGACCTTCCGACCCCATCCCTGGCCTTGAGCCTGCGAATGGTTTGACGAAGTCTCTTCAACCTTGGCGGGCCTCGCCTCTACAAGAGAAGGCGGGGCAAACACCACGGCAGTGCTGGATATCGTCGCCGTCGCGGTGTCCACCTGTGAAAACGCGACCGCCGCTCCCACAGGCAGCCTTGGAGCAGGGGCTTTGGCCTTAGCAGCCTGGCGACGCGTCGGCGCGAATGCGAGTGCCGCAGACCATCCTGCACGCAAGTATGGAAGGCAATGGCATGGGAGGCGAAGGGGGCATGAACGGATGATTTCGTAAATAACGAGCTCTACAACGCCAATGCTGTAGCAAAGGGAGGAATACCGGCTGTGGCCTTAGAGGCTGCGGCGCCCGACTCGCTCGGGCCTCCTACACTGCTGCTACTGGTCGTGGCCGAGGAGGCGGGTGCATTTTGCGCTGCGGTAGTAGTAGGGTCCGTAGCTGGGGCTGAGGGCGATCTTTCTGCAGGGTGGGCTGGATTCGATGGGTTAGGACCCTGTGACGACAAGAAGGGTTTCGAGGATGAGAACTGGATGCCGCCATAGAGGCCGCCTGCTCTGCTCGACATGTTGGCTGAGTGCAAGGTGCAGCGACAACAGACGCCCGCAGACGGATCCAATGTTGGATCAGGCGCCCAAACATGCCGACACATTGTGATTTGCCTATGACATACGCAGAAAACGACCTCCCCTATTACACTGAGGTATGAGTACATAGGTCTCATGGCTAATATCTATCAAATCACTAAGTAGTACAGAAAAGCACATAGATGCGGTTTAGAACCACATAGAAACCGAGAAGCTTCTCTCCTCGCTGCGCATGGCATGCCACCATCCCGGCGGAAAGAATAACAAGTCCCCGGGCTCCAACGTTACCGACAGCGCATCGGGCACCGCCTTCTCCCAAAATGCAGGGTATTCCGACTTACTGCGGGAGTGGTCTTCAGGAGATGACACCAAGACATCGACTCGAGAGGTGTTGCTCAGCGACGGGCTCTCGTTGTTCGCTGCTGGGTTTCGCGGCTGTTGAGAGCTATTTGATACATCGCCAGCGATATCTGCCCCAATTGGATAAGAATACATGTACGTCGATACTCCGGGAGACGCTAGCCATATCGTTTTGCGCCCGACAACTTGCCCTGAGGGGCTTTCAATGATACGGCCGGTGAGACTCACATCGAAACGCACCGTAGAAATTGAAGAAAGGGTCCTATGAGTAGTTCCAGCAAACCATGGACAGGGTATGGGCAAGACAGCTGCCACTCACCGTATGCGCTGGTGACACGGTCCCAGCAGGTCCCAGCCACGCATTGAGCACAAGGCGCTCATCGTTGGCCGGAGGTACGTACCGGGGATAGTCCTCCGGCGGACCAAGATCACAGTACACGTAGTCAGGAACGAGAATGTCCTCCGTGAGCGCAGGGAATTGACTGAACAGGCTGTGCTGTGCCAGGTACAACACAGGACGGGGTGGCGTCCCTGCCGGCCGGTCTCCCTCGTCCTCCTCAAGGTTGGCGAGGAACTCGTCCCATGGCATCATCTTCTGCGTCCAATCGTCGCTCCTATAGTCGCTCCCAACTTCTACAGGAACGACCCGGCCCGGCCCGGCAACAGCGCGCAGGTAGTCCAGCGACCTCCAGGGATGCTCGTTGAGTGCCGGCCAATCGAGCAGGAACCCCGGCAGCACGAAGGGCTGACGTGACAAGCGGGATACAAACGTACCCAGGGAAGGCGGGGTGTCGAGACGCAGCACCGGCTTCTCGGCACTTAGCAGAGGCGCGGCAACAAAGTTAGACTCGGAAGAGGGGTGCGCTGCGGCCACGAACGAGACGTCCTTCCGCTGACTTGACGAGAAGTCAAGGCATTCTGCCTGGATGCCGTCTATGATGTCGAGGATGGCGTTCCACCTTCCCTCCCCTGGTGCGCCAGCGATGACGATAGAGTGGTCGAGGTGTGACACGGCGGACAGCGCGAGCGCGTTGTCCCCGGTAGCAGAGAAGTCGAGGACGTCGGCGTAAGCAAGAAGCATGCAAGCGTCGGTGTACATCCTTCTCCATCCCCATGAGTGCAAGCCTTCGGTAGCCGCCATCTCTTTGTGCCCACGCTTCAGGAGGTCTGAGAGGAATATGCGAAGATCTTCCGTTCCTTCGGTGGGACGCCCATGCTGGAGGACCAGGGCAATTCGCATAAGACCTTCAGCACCGCCTCTATCGCAACGCAGTAGATCTGGACAAAAGTGCGTTAGCTTGGGTACCGAGGCGAGACTGCAGCTACTCGTAAAGGACAAAGAAGCCTCAGCACATTGTGGCTTTTCTTCATAACACACCAACGTTTAGCCTGTCAACTGGCTATTGATTCGACATGATTCTCCACAAAGACAGGAAGGCATATGTGTATGAGTTGTACCTTGCGTGTTCGCTTGCGCTGCGTCGTGCAGCTCCTCTGCGAGTGTTCGTAATGCCTCATGAAGACCTGTAGGCATCTGGCCCGGGAGTGGAAGACGACAGCTTGTCAGTATAGCCGTAGATTGAAAGGGCGTCCGGTTGGGCATCTTGCCTCCACAGGATGAGCTATGACACACCTGAATTGCTCACGCGCACGGATCAGCTTCAAGGAGCGTTCAGGCGCGGAAGAAGCTAGTTCATTAAACGAAGCTTCCCGTGTGACCCAGCCGTCGCCTCCGCTGTTCTTGGGCCGGCGGTTGCACAATCCCTGTTGATGTTCCTTGGTGTTGAATCACCCTGTCAAGCGAGAGGCTTACCTGTGGTCAGAGAGATACTCAGAGGTCCAGGGAGATGCTGTGGTGTTTATGACGACAGATCTGTATGTCGCCGGACTTCTGGGACGAATGATGTGGCGAGGTCCCAACTTGGCGATGATCTCCAAATCACGCTCGATGGGATCTGACGTGTTACACCGTGACACGCCAGCTCGGATACGCACTGTTCGTTCTCCCTAAGCAGAGGCCATCCTGCTCCGTAGGACGCTACGTGGAGCTTTAGGGGTGCCGCAATGCACGGCGACGATGCTGCATAGGCAAGAGGTTACTAGGAGGAGCGGGGTTTTTGTCTAGGATATTATGAGGAAGCGCCAGGAGGGCACAGATGACACGTCACGCGTGACATTGTCAAATTTCCGTCACGAAGGCAAGATGATAAAAGGAACAGTCGTCGTGGCGGACGAGCGTGAGAACTTCCCCGTTATCCTACCTGTGATCTCTAAGCGCGGAGTAGCGGTCCGGCTGGCTACGTAATGACGTCCAGGTCAGTTCTGTCCACTTTTGGACACCGCTGTGTTCGCTCGTCCTGAACATATATCGCAAAACAAACGTATAGATTGGACCGACTCCTGTTACTACTTGACACGGGGTCGTCAGCGTCCGTCAGAATCACCGCAGCCAAACAACTAGCACAACTTGCCGCCAAGAGTGTGATCAGCGATGTCGCACTCGTCGAAGACGATGTGAAGACCACACGAAACCATGTGTTGATCAGCGACTCTTCTGGCTGGTCCGAGCTTATGGCCGTAGTTGCGAGAGTAAGTCCGCTTCCCCATTCACCGCCCGCATCCGCTCATCCAGTCTAGATACTGCCATACCTGCATTCAAGATCTCATGAGACGCGATCGGCAGCGTCCACTGCCCTTTCGCAGATCTTCTCTCTCGTCCCTCTCTGGAAGCCCTGCCCAGATGCGGACACGAAGCCGTACGGCGCGTCCGCCGTACTGCCCCCTCCAGAATTCCCTTCCTTCTCTGTTCGCGAGCTCATGGAGAAGGGCACCCTCCTCCTTGCGTCCTCGGGCAAGGAGTTTCAGAAGCCGACCGGCATCCTCGCCAACTCGAACGAAGTCAAGAAGGCGCGCAAGGAGGCCATGGGCCGCCTTGGCCTCGACTTCCTCGAAAGCGTGGGCGGCGCGGACGACATGGACCTCGACAAGGAGCTCGCCGCGGATGAGCCCGATACGGACGTCGACATGGCCGCCCCTGTACTGGTGAACACGGAGGAGGACGCCGCACCCAGTTCGCCAACCGATGACTACGTGGACGTTAAGGTGAAGAAGGAGGACTCGGTCCCGGTATTCGGACGGTCAAATTCTTCGACGCCCCAGCTCGCCGCTTCTCCCGCGCCGGTAACATCCGCCGCGGAAGACACCTCCGCGCTCTCTGCTCGAGAGCGAAACCGACTGAAGCGGAAGCGGAAGCCGGGCAATGCTGCCGTCGTCGGCGCGCTTCCGCCTACGCAGGCTTCCGGTGCAAAGTACCAGGCGATGGCCGCTGGCGGAAGCAAGGCGCGCCTTGTGGCTCGTGACGAACAGCCCTCGTCGAAGCAGCGTTTGGACAGCCCAAAGTCTCCAGTAGAAGGTCCATCGCAAGACCGTGTCGTCATCGATCCGACGAAGGGCGGTGCCGTCGCCCCGAAGACAGAGAGCAAGTCGAAGGCGCTTGAGGTACAGCCTGGGACATGGGTCTGGGATGGCCTCGTTAAGCTACTTGAGGTGGACCTGTTCAGCGCTGCTTGGGAAGTACGACATGGTGCCGCCATGGCCCTTCGAGAAGTATTGAAGCTTCAGGGAAAGTATGGAGGAACGAAAGGTGAGCCGCTCGATGCTCAGAGGCATTGCCTTGCCGGTACTGACGTCGCATCTGCAGTGGACCTGTCTTGGGACGAGAACCTGATCGCCCACGAGAGGTGGTGTAACGACCTCGCTATCAAGTTTCTATGCATATTCGTCCTCGATCGATTCGGAGACTTCGTCTCAGATCAGGTCGTCGCTCCCGTGCGCGAGACGGTTTCACAGACGCTCGCGTCCCTTCTGCTGCACATGCCTCGAAGATCAGTTCTCCATGTGCACAACGTTCTTCTACAGATGATCCGGCAAGACTTTCCAATCCCTGTCAAGCCGACGAACGGCAAGTCATTCAACAAGCACAACGACAAGAGCCACGTGTGGGAGGTGCGACATGCGGGTCTACTGGGCATCAAGTACGAGGTCGCTGTGAGGAGCGATCTCGTAAGCTTGGACGTTCCCGAGGGTGACTGCATGGAGGTTGATGATGGGAAGGAGGTGTTAAGGGGCGTCGTAGATGCTGCGGTACTAGGGTGAGCACACCTTGATCCGCCACGCGAGGATGTCGCTCACGCTTTTTCCTAGCCTTGGTGATCGCGACGATGACGTGCGGTCGGTGGCAGCTTCCTGCTTGCTTCCGGTGGCTGCGTACCTGGTGGAGCGCTTGCCTGAAGAGCTAAGTCGAGTGCTTGCTGTCCTCTGGAGCTGTCTGAGCGACATGAAGGACGACCTCAGTTCGAGTGTCGGGGCAGTCATGGACTTATTGGGTCAACTAGTGACGAAGAACCGGGTGATCGAAATCATCGCCGACGAATCGCGATCGTACGTTGCTGCATTCCAGAGTATGAGGTGCATTCACTCATCCTCGCAACGTCCTAGACATCCTATCACGGTCCTTGCACCCACCCTCTTCCCCTTCTTCAGGCATACGATCGCCAACGTGCGGCTAGCCGTCGTCAAGACTCTCCACACGTTCATGACGGTAGAGTCACTACCCCGAGGGTGGATCTCTGTACCCTTCCTCCGTCTACTCTTTCAGAATCTCGTCGTGGAAGAGCGCTCTGACATTCGGGACGCGACGCTGACCACCTGGCGTGAGGTTCTATCCATCTTAAGCCAGACCAGTGGCTGGCTCGAGTCGTCGATTGCGCAGCCGCTTCTCTTGGAGTGGTACGGGGTACTTATGACGCCGCTCGGTCTCGCATTGGACGCGACATCCTTCTATGACCCTAACCTCAGCGACAACAGCGCCCCGACCGAGAGGCATAATGTCGACAAGAATATGCTTGCACAAGACTTGTCCCTTGTGCCTGTCGAGGTAGTCATGCAGGCAAGATTGGCCGCGTCGGCGGCGCTAGCGCACATCATCGCTTTCTGGCCGTCTTCGGTACGTCCTAGCCGTGCTGCTAAAGCTACGTTCCATCCTTGTTGACTATGTCTTCATAGCCAGCACCTGGATCGCTATCCGTTGACGACACGTTCCGTCCCATCCTGACACATTACATCGACTCTACGAGCATGCTCCAGAAGTTCCTTGCCGCCATCATCGCCGAATGCTGGGCGCGCGAGTACGACATCCGCGCTCCCCCAGATAGCGCTCTCCTCATCGAGGTTTCTCCGCTTGCCGCCGAGCTCAGCCAGAAGACCCTCGCATTCCTCCAGGCGGATCCTCCAGCAGCGTATCACGAGATGGCGTTCACGCTTGCGCGCATCCACGGCGAGTGCCACAACCTCCTGCAGTCCTTCATGTTCGATTGCAAGCTTCCCGCCTCTGCCATTCCGTCGCTTGGCACAGAGATCGACGTCACGGGTACAAAGCCCGAATGTTTCACGATCGAGACAGCCCAAGCAGCCGTGGGGCCGATGTTCGATAAGCTCAAAGACAGCTTGGGCCGGACGAAGAAGCGCGAATTGGCGATCATCAAGGACAAGCGGCTCAAGGTAGTATCGAGCATCGAACGGTACATCGAAGTCAAGGCGCAGTATGATGTCAGAGTTGCGGCGGCCTTCGCTGCTGCGTTCGTGGCGTTCAAGAGCACTCCAGACAAGGTCAGCCCGATTGTCAAGGGCATCATGAACAGCGTCAAGGTGCGTTATTTGAATATCTATGCATATGCATTTGTGTAACGATCGTGTATTCAGAACGAGGAGAATTTGGACCTACAAACCCATTCTGCAGCGGCAGTTGCGGCCTTCGTCGAATTTTGCGTCAATCGCGTTCTCACTCAGCCTCCGGAAAAGATTGTCAAGAACCTGTGTACCTTCCTGTGCCAGGACGTCGACCAGACGCCCACATTCCTGCACAACAGGAAGACGCTTCATGGCGTTCTGTCGTTCAACAAGCAGGCCTCGGCACCGCAGAACGGCAGGGATCACGCGAATCCCACGGAAGATCCTGCGAAAGCTAAGCTGTCTCGTCGCGGAGCACGACTTGCCTTCGAGAAACTCTCCGCGAAGTTCGGACCGAAGCTTTTGGATGCCATTCCGAGAATGTGGCCTGCGATTGCTGGGGGTTTGATGAGCGCATGCTCTGGAGGTCTGTTTTGTTTAGTCCGCGCTATATGTATAGCCCCGCTCACAAATCCGTAGACTCTGTCAGCGCAATGGACGAAAAGATCGAGAAGCGAGAAGGCCAGGACGTCATCGATTCACTAAGTGTCCTGGAGGCTGTTGTGCCCACCTTCCACGAAGATCTATCGTATCACTTCGTCCAGCTGTTTCCGCATGTCACCCTCGCCCTTCGCAGCCGTTTCGCTATCGTTCGGCAGTCCGCGGCTCGGTGCTTCGCAACCATCTGCGACGTGCTGACTTTGGACGCGATGCGCTACGTCATCGAGAAGGTTGTACCGTTCCTCGGCGACGCCTCTACATTGGCGAACCGTCAGGGTGCTGTCGAGTTAATATATCGTAAGTTACCCTCTATGTCAAGTTGATCTCATGTCTTATGTCGCATGCACGTTAGACATCGTCCAAAAGCTCGATATCAAGGCGCTTCCCTACGTCATCTTCATGGTCGTGCCTGTGCTCGGACGTATGAGCGACCCGGATGATGATGTGCGTGCGACTGCCACAAATACGTTCGCATCGCTGGTGAAGATGGTTCCGCTCGAAGCGGGATTGCCGGATCCGCCAAATTTCCCGGAGGACTTGCTCAAGCGTCGGGAGGAGGAGCGTCAGTTCCTGATGCAACTTCTCGACGGCAGCAAGGTGGAGCAGTACAACATCCCTGTCACAATCAAGGCCGAGCTGCGCAAGTACCAGCAGGAGGGCGTCAACTGGCTCGCGTTTCTCGCAAAGTACCAGCTCCATGGCATTCTCTGTGATGGTATGGTTCTCCACTTCCTCATGAAGTTGCATTGACCCTGTCCATGACAGACATGGGTCTCGGAAAGACGCTCCAGTCGATATGCATATTGGCGAGCAAGCACCACGAGCGCGCGCAGAAGTATAAGGAGACCAAGTCGCCTGACTCAAAACATCTCCCCTCACTCATTGTCTGTCCGCCGACGCTTACTGGGCACTGGTACTACGAGATCCTCAAGTACACAGAGAACCTCAAGCCCGTGCTCTACACCGGTAACTCGCGAGAACGGTACAAGCTTCTAGGCAAGCTGAAGACGTATGACGTCGTCGTTACGTCTTACGAAGTCGTTCGAAACGACATCAGCAGCCTCCAGGACATCAATTGGCACTACTGCATCCTTGATGAGGGCCACATCATCAAGAATGCCAAGACGAAGTTGACGAAAGCCGTCAAGCAGGTTAAGGCTGTCCACCGACTCATCTTGTCCGGCACTCCCATTCAGAACAACGTCCTCGAATTGTGGAGTCTTTTTGACTTCCTGATGCCCGGTTTCCTTGGCACCGAGGGATCTTTCAACGAGCGCTTCTCCAAACCGATATTGTCGAATCGCGATGGCAAAGCCAAGACGGGCGAGGCTGGTAAGCTCCCATGACCCTTGTGTCTTTGATGGATGTGAATGCTCATGTGGTCTCAGCTGCCCTGGCACTCGAAGCTCTGCACAAGCAAGTCTTACCGTTCCTTCTCCGGCGACTCAAGGAGGACGTGCTCAACGACCTGCCGCCCAAGATCATCCAGGACTACTACTGCGAACTCTCAGAACTACAGAAGTTCTTGTACGACGACTTCTCCAAGTCGCGAGCCAAGATACAGGCAGAGGATGTCGTTCGATCAAACAAGGAGAAGGACGGCGAGCAGACACACGTCTTTCAGTCACTACAGTATCTCCGGAAGCTCTGCAATCATCCCGCCCTCGTCTTCAAGAACGACAAGGAGGCAATCAAGGACGCTCTCACAAAGTCCGCCATCAATGCCTCATCTGGCGATCTCAGCGATATTCAGCATGCTCCCAAGTTGCAAGCTCTTCGGTTCGTGCGCTCCCTCGGTGTCACTTCATATTCGTGTTGATGGTGTTCTCCCACAGGCAACTTCTTCTCGATTGCGGCATTGGTCTCGCGCCCAGTGCTACAGGCGACACGACGAAGTCCGAGCTCCTGGACACAGAAGAGACAGCGACAGGAGCATTCTCGCAGCATCGTGTGCTCATCTTCTGCCAGATGAAGCAGATGCTCGACATCATCGAGACAGACTTGTTCAAACAGCATATGCCCTCTGTCACCTACATGCGTCTCGACGGCTCCACCGACGCCAAAAAGCGTCACGCGGTAGTTCAGACCTTCAACTCGGATCCCAGTATCGATTGTCTCCTGCTAACGACGCACGTTGGTGGCCTGGGTCTCACCCTCACTGGCGCTGACACTGTCATCTTCGTCGAGCACGACTGGAACCCAATGAAGGACTTGCAGGCCATGGATCGTGCACATCGGATTGGGCAGAAGAAGGTGGTTAATGTGTATCGCCTGATCACGAAGGGCACTCTGGAAGAGAAGATCATGGGGTATGTTCGCGTTATCTGTGTCGGCATTGGGGCCGCTGCTGACATCGCCGCGATGCAGTCTGCAGCGCTTCAAGCTCAACATCGCCAACTCTATCGTTACGCAGCAAAACTCAGGATTGGCGTCGATGGACACCGATCTCGTCCTCGACCTCTTCAAGCGAACGACAGAAGAAGAGGACGCCGCGGCCGCAAAGAAGAAAGACAAGGACGCGAGCGGTGCGCCACCTGGCCAGAGGAACGTCCTGCGCGGGCTCGAGGACCTGCCGCCCGAAGAAGAGTACCAAGAGCTGGACCTCAAAAGCTTCATGGGCTCGATCGGCAGGAAGTAGGAGCCCTAGCCTCGTCCACGATCGCGCGCACCTGTCAGCTCGCGTTCGTATCCCTCCTTTGCGGAGACGCTGGTACAATGTCTCGTTTCCCTCGCGCTTGCGCGATTCGGCGCAGCCGGGCTGCTTCGTGTGTGTCCCTTATCTTATTCGTCTTGTACGCAACGCTGTCTGTTCCTGGACTTCCTCATTGTCGTCGTTGTCATTCCCATCATCGTCGCTTCTCGATCACATTTACACTCACTTCCTATTCGCACATTGACATGTCACGGATATTAACTAGATCAACTGCTAGAGACAATGTATTTCTGTAGCTGTACACCTAAATAGTTGTATGATACAGTATAATCAAACACGCTCATCGAAGTCGTCCATGCATCGATCTCATATGAAAAAGCCTACGAAAATGAGTCTAGTACCGCTGAACAGATAGCATGAGGAAAACAGTGCCAACAGTCGCAGCAAGAGCCGTAAGAACGTAACAGGACGAACGTGGTACTCGCGATGCAATAACATGTCCGAAAGGCCGAAATCATCTAGAAGAGGTGGTATGGTCCTCCAGGGTGCTGATTCTGGCGTCGGCGGATGAACGCGTCCTTCCAGTAGTGTGGGAACGTGGCCGCGAGGATCAGCAGCAGCACCCCCACTACCACCGCGACCACAACGCCCGCGAGCACACCAGCGCCCAGTTTCTTCGGCTGGGACCCTGCACTCGAGTCGGAGCTTCCTGAGGACGCTTCAGAGTCTGAGGTCGATGTTGGAGAGCCGGGGGGAGGAGGAGCCGAGGTCGCGGACGCAGAGGCCAAGCAACTAGAATCCTGTCCCATCTGTACGAAGAAGGGCAGGGATTGTGCGAATATACCAGTGTTTTGAGAGGTATCGAACGCCACTGCGACGTACGGCCCTGGCGGGACGTCCACGGAAGCCCACACGAACTGCCCGGCTGACGCGGAGACGTTGGTCGACAGGGTGCGCGAGACGAGGACTGAGTTTTCGCTGGACGAGGCAGGCGGATTGATCACGCGGCCGTTGGTAACCGACAGCGTGATTGGCGTGGATATGTTGGACTGCCATTTGAGCATGACGTTCTGGCAAGTCGTGGCGTTGGATGGAGGGAGAAACTGAAAGGGGGTTGGGGTAGGTGACAGAGTGGTAGAAGATGTTGCGGCTGCGGCTGTGGATGTCGCAGGAGGGGTGGACGTTGCAATAGGGGAGGAAGTTGCAGGAGGGGCGGACGTTGCAGAGGTTGCAGGGGGTGTCGACGATGCAGGGGGCGTCGACGTGGCTGGTGCGGCCCCGTCGTCGTCATCTCCACCTTCTCCATGCTTCGCAAGCATGCCAGGCACAACACTAAGGATCGCAAAGACAAGAGCCAACGCCCCTACGCGCATGTTGACTTTGGTTCGCGTTGCCGCCTAGTCTGTCCAGTGAGCTCCGGGAGCGTGATCATGAGCTGGGTGGGGGAGCTTACCGTAGAGTTGTAGATGCGTCGGTCGGTGGAATGGGGCGAAGGATTGCGTGCCGGAGCGGGGAGTCGATGTCATAGACTGTACTACACGACCCCACCAACATCGAGGACTCGGGCCACTTGTGGGAATCCGGCTCCATTACCAGCATCGAGGCTGCATAACCAACGTGGCAGTGATAATCGTCTTTCGTACCGACGGTGTGCCCTGGGCATAAAAGTCAATCACACGCCTCTACTGACCTGTTTCGCGCAGCATGACTCCCGTCAGAAGTGTCCGAGCCCATGGGTGAAGGAACCATATCCTTGGGAAGGAGCTGCAAGTTGCCGGAGTGAGCCACCGAGGCATGACAGAGTATGACAGCTCGAGGTGGATCGCTGGGGATTATTCTAGAGACTGGCGAGTCCCGTTCTCAAGAGGAGCAGACCGTGGAAGGTGATGAACCGGTACAGGTCAGCCCGTGCTGCATAGTGTGCGACCAAGGGTCATAATGCCCCCGTGGCTGAACAAATGCGAGAACAGCTCCCGAGCCCAATGCTGCCATGCGTGAGCAGTGTTACATAGGTGTACCTAAGACTAGCGTTGGGTGGGAGAATGGTAATCAGCGGCCGGTGACCAGATGCATGAGCAAGCAGCGGAACGTACCGAGAATAAACTGCGGCTCTCACGGGCCCGTGCCACACATCTCGATACACTGCCGGCGGCGCGAGTGGATTCCAACAACAGACATTTAGACGGTGCTTGAGTAAGAATGCTGCGGAATGTCAGCTTGGGGCCCGTTCCCTTGCTCTCCCTCTAGCATGGGTCCGAAACCGGGCATCTCAGGCTAGGGGTGCGTGTATGCATACAAATTCGTGACTGTCGGGATACTGTACAGCGAAAATTCCGCCTTCTGTGTGCCGATGCGTTATCCCTATAACACCTTAGTGGTGTGCAAGAGCTACATGCTTGACAGTAATGGTCGCGATACCCCTAATCTGCTCGATAAGGTCCTTAATTGGCTGGTCTGTCGCCACTAAGGCCCAATGTGCCTGCAGTGTGAAATGATGAGGACAAGAAATCACATGAAACTGAAGGCGGGAGCACCCACGTCGATGCTCGTCCAGCCGATAACGAGAGCTATGAGATCGTCTTTCTCCACCGTCGGCCCCCACGCCGCGAGGATGACCCCGGCAGACTTCGGAGCCGCATTCATGGCTGTGGCCAGATCGTCCACGAGCCCCTCCAGCGCGTCCTTCGACTGGCCCTCGTGCAGGGTGAAGGTCGCGACCTCGGTGACGGGTGCCTCTAACGCTCCATATGGCTCGCTGGTAAACGCGACGTGGAACATTCGAATCCCGGACACGTCGAGAATGGAATTGATGTCTTCTGACAGCTTCGGGTACTTCTCCGTGTCCTTCATCAGATTGTGGTGGTGTATCAACGTCTCCCAAGCTATTTGTGAGCGGCATTAGCCCCTGAGATATCGAGTAGGCTGAGATGCAGTTATGTACCGACGCAGACATATGCAGAGGACTTGTCCTCGTCCTCGAGACCATAATACACCCTGCGGACAAAGAAAGCGGACACGCCAAGGGGAATACATGATGTCAGATGGCATTAATCAATCTCCTGGAGGAAGCGTTCAGTATAGGCTTTGCCACGGACCTGATCATGCCCTCGGCACTCTTCAGAATGTCGACCGTAGGCTTGACGGTGGACACATTGTGCGGGCTAGCGCGGAATGCCTCCGTGGCTGGCGCAGCAATGAACTCGACGGTAGGAAAGGCCATCTTGGATTGCAAGAAAGCCCAGCGCGCCGTCATTGGACGAGGACGTGGCTAGGCGCGCGATATCGATGAGACTCGGAGGAGCGATATTGCCTCCCACAGCCAAAATTCCAGGTTATATACGATCGCACGTAGCGGCCAGTGGCCTTGAAGCCGCAATTACAAAGTGAGTCAGCTTCGCGGTGCCATCCTCGCAGTCGTTATAAATGGCTGGCGAAAGGTGTTCCCGACTCCTGTTCCCGTATCCTGTCAGGGCGCCTCCTCCCAAAAGCAGCCGCCCGCCAAGTGCCAGTGCACCGACACAATTCCTACTTACTCCTAGCTAGCCTCATCCTGTCATCGGATCAAGGTTCAAACGAGCTAGATCCTTGACATCCAGGGCAGGGGCGGGTGTATCGGAAGTATATCGCCCGAACTCGATCATCTAACAAGACACCCCTAAGCATGCCGCCTTTCCTGCAGCATCAAACCGCCGCTATTACGTTGCGCATAGTCCCTGTCAATCTCTTGTTGGTTCAACGTGTCTCTGCACAGTTAGACCGATCAGATTTGCGTATGCTTCGTTGCCACCCATGGATCCGTATGGCACGCTGTTGTTAGATTGCGAACGTCGAGACCGTGTCAACCAGATCCTACGGATCTACGTCCACAGGCGTCAACTTGGTCAAAAGCGGGAACATGTTGTCCCTCTTAGAGATGGAGTTCAAAGATGCACACAGCGGTCAATGCCGTACTGGCCTACACAAATACTAGAATCTCTCGTCCGAAAGTCATTGTTGCTTGTTGCAAGGACCTCGGTACTAGATACATAGCCTTGAAGAGAGTACGGACATACCAGTATGATGCAGGAAAACCATGTTACTCATAGTTTAGAGTGCAAGTGAGTTTCGTGTTGCGGATCATACCCTCAGTATAGGACGATGTCGTGACAGACCCTGCCTGGTGGCGCCATCAGAACAATATTGTTCAACTTGCGGTACTGAAAGCGATCATACTCCCTCGACGGTGGCGTCTTGTATTCTGGAAATGCTACAGATTTTTTTGCAAGGGCCTGTCGATATGCGAACCGCTGTCAAAAACGGGACTGAGGCCGCGTGGTGCGCCGAGCGTGCCCGCACCGGCTGACGAGAACGCTGATTTCAAGGAGCAGAGGACACATGACCCGATGGATTCGATGGAGAGGCATCGATGCTAATCGAAGCTCGAAAATGCGCCTGTATGATATTGCATAGCCTAATGGGACTATGACGGGAGATTGAATTCTCGTAACACACCGATTCGTGAACAAACCACTCACCTGCTGCGCTACATGTAGGCCACCTCACTGTCATCCGAGCTCTCGTCCCTATCGACAATAAAGTAAGTAGACTTCCTCTGCCTGTACCAGCTATACGTAAAGCTGCTGAGATCTCACACGACAAGCTGCCGGGGGGTCGCGTGCTCGTGTGAAACGAACCTCAGCTGACACCAGAGGATATAGAAGCACTTACGGCTTGAGGCACTCCAAACATGCCCCCATCACTCTTCTCCTACCTCCTGTGCTTGTGAGGGATCGTTGAGTATATCATCGGTAAGTGGGGCGTGTTGTATGATAGAGTAGGAGGATGAAACGCACTGGGCTCTGATAACTATGAGCGACATGCAATACGCTCTATAACATTACGAGCGGCGGCTTAGAAAACCGTTAACTGACCAAAATGGAAATTATCACCCCCGCACTCGGAAAAATTGCTAACAAATCCTTCTCCCTGCTCCCTGCTTTCTCCTCAGATCCCTCTCCATCCATACATTTACGCTCGTCGACCACTATGGCAACTCCAGAAGTACAAGACGCTACAGCGCCGCCTAGCGACGACGATGTTCAGGCGTTCTGTGACATGCTCGACCAGATGAGGGTCAGCATGTCCTCCGCCCGGGACATCGTAAAGTCTCTGAAAGAAAAGTACGTCCATGCACAGATGTGTCTCTGCTTTTCCTGACTGTACGGACTATGCTACACAGGCAAGGCACGACGTCCGAGCTCGACACCCGAGAAGGCATCTCCCTGCTTTCGCTCAAGCACCACATGATGCTCTCCTACCTCCAGTCCCTCAGCCTCATCACCGCCCGCCGTGCGATCGGCCATTCGCTCGCGGAACGCTCTGCCCCACAAGCCCCATTCAGCGCGAAGGACCGTCCAGCCCGCGGCGACGGTGCTGGAGACCGCGTCGACGCTGCTATCGAGGCACGCGTGGTGCTCGAGAAGGTGAAGGTGCTAGAGGGTCGAATGAAGTACCAGATCGACAAGCTCGTCCGCATTGCAGAGGAGGGTGCTTCCGCAGACAAGAACATCGTCAATGGTACGTCCTTCTCCCTTCCCCATCCACCCATCCGGTACTCACTCGGCCATCCTCCTAGACCCCCTCGCTTTTCGCCCGAACCCCCAAGCCCTCATGGACGCGGCAGGCTCCGAGCCCGACGACGAGGACGAGGGCGCTCCCGCAACCTCGCGCGATGGGATTTACCGCCCGCCCAAGCTTGCGCCCATGCCCTACATCGAGCCACGCAAGTCTAAGGACAAGGCCAAGGACAGACGCGCGCCCGTCCCGTCCGCCCTCGCGCACCTCGTGCACCTCGACCCGTCGAAGCCATACGTCGAGTCGACGTCCGGCTTGGGCTCCACGCCCGTGCTGAGCTCTGCGCGCGCGCGCGAGCTGAAGCGCATGACCGAGTTCGAGGAGGAGAACTTCACGCGCCTGGTCATGAAGAAGAAGGACGCGAGGCGGAGGGACTTGGACGAGGCGGATATCGCGTTGGGCGGGACGGGTATGGCGTCGGGAAACCGGAGGCGTGTCCCGGGTGTCGGGCTGGAAGACGAGTTTGGGGACATTCTCAAGTCGGTCGGGAGGAGCAGGCAGGGCGTAGTTGGGGATGGATACGAGGAACTGCGGCAGCGCGGTAAGAAGGAGGGCGTGCTCGCGCGGTCAAGAGCGAGGTCGCGTGACGACTCATTCGAAGACTTGGGTGATGATGGGCCCAAGCAGAGGAAACGCACGCGGTTCGACAAGGAGGTCAAGGCCGCGAAGAAGAGGGCGTCGTCAAAAAGTAGTCGTAGGTCATAAACTAATACATACCTTGCTTCCTCTGCTGCACACCTGCACACCAACCTCCCCCTCGAAAGATTGAAACAATCGCAAGGAGAAACAACAAGTGCTGATCCGTGAGCTTGCATCTCGAAAACATTGCCAAAAGCGACGAATACAACTGGTAAAAACAGGATACAAGACAGGCTGAGAAATCAAATGCTACAGTTCTTCTCTTCGCTCGGGTCGTACATTCCACTGGGAATCACCTGTTACGCCAGTTCTGATTTGTGTTATAGTTGCGAGTGTGCCCAGGGGTTGGGAAGAACGGCGGCGTCGCTACCGCATTGAGTGGGTAACGGCCACCTCCTAACCCACCGAACTGTTGCTGAGGTAGGAACGCACCACGGCCCATGCCCATGTGCGGCATTGGGGTAGGTGTAGCAGGTCCAGACGGTGGCGCGGGCGAGGACGTCTGCTGGGTTCCTGGGGGCACGGGCGGCTTGAAGTTCTAGAAACGCAGGACGAAAAGGGGTCAAACCGTGCACGAGATAATCATGGGAATCATCGAATGGAGACATACGTATTGACGGCCCTCACGGTAAAGCTCTTCGAGCTTCTTGTCGAATGTGCCGTCGGCCTCGAGCTGCAGGTGAACCTTGTAAAGCTTGAGTGCCGAGAGTGCATCCTCGATCGAGTCGTGGGTGTCCGTCTGGATATTTTCCTTTAGAACAAACCAGGTGAGGAAGCGCAGCGACAGTCGTCGTTGGCGGTGCTCCAAGTAGTACAGGTCGACTGTGTCGATGACTTGATCAGGTGGCACGAAAATGTCTGCGGAACGCGAGGAATGTAAATTGCTGTTGGGAGCGAAGCCGCTCCAAGACACGCACTAATAATTCGGAAATCTTTCGACAGCCCATGCCCAATGAAAATGCATCCACTGTCGACTAGCAAGCGGAGTTTCTTATACACCACCTTGAGCGGCGTCAGCGTATACCCAGTCAAGCTGGGGTCCAGATCACCAACTGCGGGCCAGCCATTAGTGAACGCCACCCAGATCAGCTTAGACCGCCACTATCGACAAGGCGACTTACACTTGATCCCAGAGAATTCTGTTAGATAGTCCACGATGATCTCGCTCGTATGAATGTGATCGTCAATGAAGGGCACGCCCTCTTTCGGCCCGTCTCCCCGCAATACGGACACGCGCGCGAGGGATAGCCTCGCGGGACGGATAACCTTCTTGGTGCCGTCTGAGCGATACTCTGTTTCTTCTTGCTGCATGGAAACGAACTCCGCGTCAATAGCAATGAGAGTGCCGGGCGTGGGGAGCTCCTCGAATCGCAGAGGCTCATGCCTTATCAGGCGAGGGTCGCGGTTCCTGGAGGACACAATAGTACAACGGTGAGTACAAGCCGCGAAGGTGGGGCGCTGAGCGAATCGGTGGGTGCGCCTCACATTGCAATGTTAGTGTCCCGACATAAGATTGAAGGGTCCATCTTATCCGGGAGTTCGCTGAAATCGAGGCGTTGATGTACATCAACACGCTCTAGGTATAGAACGGTAGGAACCTAGACCATCGAGCACATCAGTTTCGTGTCGCCATCTCGATCGGACATGTCCTAACTCGCCTTCCAACTGGACGGAATGCTCAGCGCCTCTTCCTCGGTGATATTTTGCACCATGAAGTCGTTAAAGATGAACCATGGTTCAGGATCGGACTCCTCAGCTTCGGGCACTGTCGACCACTGTCAGACATGTAGCATAACACGGGTAATCAAGCACACCTTTCACGATTGCGACCAAATGCGAGTTGGCGTCCTTCGCGACGACCTGAGCAACCATAGCTCTCAGCTCGTAGACAACAGTCTCTGGATCGTCCATGCCCTCAATTTGGCCCCTCAGCTCGATTCGCGGCCTCAAGAAAGTCTGCTTCCTCTGGTCCCTCCAGAACTTGTGCGTCTCCTCGTTGTGCACCGCCGCGTTGATCGCCAGCAGCGGGGGCAAGTCGCGGGTCCTAATCGACCGTCGACTCTCGAACGTCGCGAAATGTTTGCACATTTGGCACGTCGCCTTGTGCATCGTCTGCCTCAGCAACGAGTTCCGAACGATCGACGCAAAGTCTGTTTCCTGCGCGGGGTCGTTGTTGGGGGGCTTCCGCACGGGATATGTCATGTCAATCAGGTGTGTCATGTTTTCCTTTTCCCGTACGGCGTGGCAAGAGGTGCAGACGATGATGTTCTTAGCGTCGATCCCGAGGAGTTGCGTGATAGGGGCAGGGGCGGGTGAAAGGAGGTCGGCGGGCCCAGAGTTGGGGAGGAGGCTGGGGTTGTGCGGGAACGAGTTGCCTTCCGAGCTGAGGTGGTCAATGAGGAAGCGGTGGAACAGTTGTATCATGTGAGCGTAGCTCAGCTCTGCGCTCTCCTTGCCGTAGTCGATGAGCTCGATCGCATTGTTCACTGTGTTGGTCATCAGACGAGTGGACATATCAACTCTTAGCGAGTGGACTCACTTTGAGCCAAAACGCCAACAGTCTTGCAGAAATTGCTCGACTGGCAGTTCGTACCGCGCGCGTCTTCAAGCATTCGCGTGACAAAACCTAGCTCGCAGAGTAGACAATGCTCGCGAGGGCAATCCGTCGTAATGTGCGACTTGGCCAATCGCCGAATGGGCAGTGTATAATGCATTACTTGCACCAAGGGGTTCGTGTACGAGTTCAGGATGTGTGTCTCCAGTCCGCTGAACGGCGTTCGGTTGTAGAAGCCGAAGTCGAAGTCTTCGACACCAAACTTAGAGTACTCGATCTCGACTTTCCGATACGCCTTTGGGATGATGTCCGGATTATACTCGTACGTGGGAGTGACAGGTTCGGACTGCACCACATTGTCAGCGTTTGACTACCCGGAATGATTCATAGAACATACGTCGTTGTAGCGTGCCTTGCCACTCCTGAACCTGCCACCGGTCTTCCGAGGCGCAGTTGCGACGACGTTCCGCCTACCCCTCAATTCTTTGGGCAAAGAGGCGTATGCTATTGAGTCGTTGACCTTGATAGAACTCAGGATCTGTGCTGGGATCTTCGGCGCTGGCGGGAAGTACATGTTCGTAGGCACGAAGTCATTCGTCCAGGACGAGAGAAGGAGGTTGTCGTAGTACGGTAACCCAATCGTGTTCAGCGGACTGCGCGATGATCGTGAGCAGAAGGGCGAGGCTCAAGCGAGCCGTACGTACGTTCTGTCAGTCCACTGGATCTCTGGAAGAGGCTCGGGACTGTCGGGCCAATCAATAGCCTTGCCGTCGAAGCCATTGAATGGAACCATCGCTTCCTCCTCCGCAGCGGATAACAAGTGTATAGCTCCGTCCGAGTCCCCGAACGCCATGTACACAGCTGTGGGGGAAACCGCAACGGATGTGATATATGATGGCGTGTCTAACTGATAGAACTCGTTCGCGGTAGGGTTGCTTGTATCCACGATCTGGACAAGACCCTGGCTAGAGGTTATGGCGAGCGTTGAGGGGCGGTTTGGCAACCGCGTGATGAATGAGGGGCCGCTGGAGAAAGGGATGGGTGGGAGCGCCTTGAGGTTTCTCAAGTCATAGACTTTCACCAGATGGTCGGGATAAGGCCTCCCCTGCCTGCCGAGTGAAAGTATGAGGCGGTGTGAAGAAACGGTCCGGGAACATACTCACCGAAGACCTAAACCGATGGTATATAAGAGAGTAGAGGTTGTCTCAATGCCCTGGATTCCGCTGAGGTGGGCTTTGACAGGGCTGGAACCATAAGAGCGAATAGTTGCATCTCGGGGATCATGCAGTCGGATCCAACCATCTGCATCCCCAGAAACAAAGTACGTTTGGGACGCGGTGAAGTGCAGGTGAGTAAGGATGGATGAGGACGGGGACCTTCGCAACACCGAACCCGTCTGAGTGTTCAATAGGATCAACTCCGAGGAAGCGGTGGAAACCGCGATCGTGGACGCGTTCGACGCTTTGTTAGAGAATGTGGTTATATGACCACCGGCCCTGACGCAACGCTTGAGCTCTAGCTGCGAAGCATACAGACACAAAAATTTGAACACGTTACTTGAAGTACCAACTATTGATCCCTCCCTTGCCCCACGCTCCGATACCTTCGCTTGCAAGACCCGACGCGATGATGTTCGAATCGGTCGCAAGAATCTTCTTCACTGCGAGGTGACCTCCTACGGGATAATGGACCCCTCTCAGCCCGCGAGGTGTGTAATTTGCACAGACATGCCCAGAGTTCGTGCCAGACCAGAGGATATCCGAGACGGGGTCAAACGATAGTGCAGTGATCGGTTGCGGTGATATATCCCTCTGGTAGGCAAGCGAGGGGATCTGGTGATACGTTGTCGACATTCAACTCAGCATGCACCACCAGCAATCATCGGGGTGCAAGATGTATGTCCGCAGGTTGCTCGTAGAGGAAACCCAGGATGAAGGTCAAACGAACGCTGGGAGACAAGCTATATATGCAGTGCATACGAATAAGCGCTTGTTAAGTACTTTAATAAGCCTGTTTACTTATGGTAGTAGCGCCGAACCCTCTCATTCCCCACCATCACGTTGAACGACGTTTGTACGATTCTCATCAGCATTGTCGAAGCTCTATAGCCTCTTCTGTTATGTGGGAATTACATCTGCACCGTCCTTGCAGTGTGACGCGACACAGGCAAGTATGCGTATGCCTAACTGTATTTGCTGGTGGTGCTTTCGTGTACGTACTTATCCATCAGCATCACGCTAGGCACCATCTGAGATTCACATACACTCGCAATCATCCATTCTTGTCCACTGCTCAAGTCTATAGTCTGGGTCCATTTGTTCACGCAAGGATATAGGTCGTTGGAGTCAACCAGTCTGCTTCTGCAATTTCAGTAAAGCGAGTGACGACAGAACACTCATGTCCCTGTCCCACAGTCCCAGAACATCAACGCTGCCCGCACACTGTGCTTTTGCACCGGTCGCAGCAGACCGAGATGGTGATATCTCCGATTGCGTCGCTGTTGCGACAGCGATATCTCCCGGACACGGCTCGCCTACCAGCTGATGTCGATCTCGTAATACGTTGTCAGTCAGAGAGGTTGCCCGGCTACAGCATACGTACTGCATTGCCGAAGAGCATCAACATAAAGATGCGCGAAGCCTCGAAAGGGGTACAAGCCTTCTACAGCCACTCGTCGTCCTGCGAGTCCAGCATGCCGACACTACCTCCAGGTCCGAGGTTCTTGCTCCGGCACATGCACTACCTTGTTTTACCGCCCACATCTGTGTTCTTGGGAGCTGTGCTTGTACAGGGACTTGGGGGTGTGCGCTTGCCGACTCTCGCGATTGTCCTCGCCTATTTACTCTCCTTCCCCTTCTTCTGGTTCGGATACCGAGCATGGAGGGACGTTTCCATCAAGAGAGCGGCTGCCGCACGCGGGGCGATCGTGTTACCGCTTGCGAAGCTTACAAAGGACATCAAGTTCACAGGAGAGGAGGGTTACCCTCGTACGTTCTTCCTCAGGGGTTTCAATCGTGCACGCATGCACCCCTGACTTCAAGCTATAAGGTGATTTCCTCTTCAGACTTTGCGAGATATGGGGGCATTCGTTCATGCTCGAGCTTTACTCCGTCGAAAGGGTGAGCCTCCCAATCCATTATATCCCAGGTTTTCTCTGACGTATATGTTGTCCGTCTCATCGCAGCTCTTCACGTCGGAACCTGAACATATCAAGGTTGAACCGATATTCAATCACCTCTGCTTCATGCTAAGTGCGCAACATACAGGCAATTTTGGCTACAGATTTCGATAGTTTCGAAAAAGGTAAGTACATGGCACGGACCACTACTCTTGCGACACAGCGGCAACTCATGTGGGGTCTTAGGCGAACTGTTCCGCGATCAAATGCAAAGTCTCCTTGGAGTAGGGGTCTTCAATGCTGACAGTAAGCAAACCACCGCTTCGCCCTGTGCAAATATATGTCGCAAACGCTGATGGACAGGTCCCAGATGAGCTGTGGAAATTTCATCGCTCCATGACGAGGCCGTTCTTCAGCAAAGACAGGATCAGTCATTTCGAGAATTTTGACAGGCACGCGACCGACGCTCTCACGCAGGTGAAGGCGCGCATGCGGGAGGGATACGCCATCGACTGGCAGGTATGCACAATCCCAACTACTTTGCGCCTGCCAGCTCTTCAGTACTTCCTCATATGACACCGACAGGACTTGATTTCCCGCTTCACTCTTGACTCAGCAACAGAGTTTCTGTTCGGTAAGGACGTCCGCTCGCTGTCAAAGGGCCTCCCCTATCCGCCTACCGCCGATGTCCGACACTCTCAGCCTGAGGAAGATGGGTTCGCTGCTGCGTTCTATGAGGCTCAGATGGCATCTGCCCGCCGCGGCCGTTTCCAGGATGTGTGGGGCTTGACCGAGTTCTGGAAGGACAGGGTCATCCCATACAAGGCCGCCATTGACAAGTTCATTAACCCGATCCTCGAGGATGCATTGCGGACGAAGGCGGAGAAGGCAACTGCAGATATCGTGGACACGAAGGAGGTTTCAGAGGAGGATACCCTCCTGAGCTCGCTATTGAAGGTCACCGATGGTCAGTGTTCACCCTGTCGTTCTAAATCTTGCATACGGATGACGGTCCTGGACCGTGTAGATCGTGATATCCTTCACGACGAGATCCTCAACATCCTGTTGGCCGGACGTGACACTACGGCATCTACCCTAACGTTCGCCGTTTATCGTCTGGCGGAGCATCCGGATATCCTCTTCCGCCTCCGACAGGAAATTCTCAGCATTGTAGGACCTTCGCGCAGGCCGTCGTATGAGGACATCCGCAATATGAAATACCTGCGTGCTGTCATAAATGAGACTTTGCGGTTGTATCCTCCGGTGTGAGTACGCTCTCCTATGTGTCCCCCGTCATGACTCATGTTCCGCATTTTCAGTCCTATGAACAGTAGGTGAGTCTGGCTTCGTACTAACTCTGTTACGCGGATAGTTCACATCTTTGGGTTCAGGTCGGCCGCCCGGGATACGGTCTTCCCCTCCACCACTACTCGGGAACCCGTCTTCGTGCCCGCCGGTACGACGTGAGCAGCACTACTAAAGCATGTTGACCACATTCTGAAACTAACGCTATCCGTCACTTTAGGTGCATTTACTCTGTCTTCCTAATGCACCGCAGGAAGGATCTATGGGGCCCGGACGGTGATACTGCATCTTTTGCCAGGCGTCCGATGCTCGTCCTGACTAGCTATCTAAATCTCTTTAGCATTGAAGTTTGACCCCAACCGGTTCCTCGACGAACGCGTGCAGAAGTACCTCACGCCTAATCCGTTCATCTTCCTGCCATTCAACGCCGGTCCGCGTATCTGTCTCGGCCAGCAGGTACGGGCTTTTCTCCACTGTCTTCTCTTCTGTCTCTGAGAATTCACAACTGCTGCGACCTGCAAACAGTTCGCCTACAACGAAGTATCGTTCATGCTCGTGCGTTTACTGCAGCAGTTCTCTGCTATCGAATTCGTGCCAGAGGTCGCTCCGGAATCCATGACTCCCCCCGGGTACACCAATTCACCTGGTTCGGATGGCACTGATAGGGTTTGGATGGGCTTCCATTTGACTGGGTACGCTAAGGTATGTGTCTGTCTTCCTCTCCGTGGACTTTCATCTCGGGCGATGCTGATGGTTTTCGGCTGACTTCAGGGTGGGCTCTGGGTCAAGATGACGGAGGCGACAAATGAGTGATGGTATACTACTATACTCTACAATCATTGACATACATTCGTTTACCTCGGAGCATGAACGAGATGAATCCTGTGTAACATTGCAAGTGAACGGTGACTGACTAGCAGCCATGCGACGTTGACAGTAATCGATCAGCGGGCGCAATGTGTCACCAGTTAAATAGAGCATGACAAAGATCGTCACATCAACTCTTGAGGAGAATTGTTCGTCTTTATACTCTTGATCATATCGTCACGATATTCTCTTGACTGCGCGTTCTAGCCCATCTCCAATCCGAGTACTGGGGATCCTATTGCCGCGACTTGTCAGGACGCACGTATCAGCCCGGATAAACTCTTCCGCTGCGATGCCCTCCCAGTGGCGGACTAAGGACGACGCTTACGGCGCACAAGCCGGCTAGGTCTTTCAAGGCCGCCTTCACCTGTGGCCCGACTGAGGGGTACACCAGACGCGCGCGGTAGACTGGCCAGACCTTGATTTCGTACCAAAGCGACGGTGACTCGAGGATAAACAAGGCTGGGAACGCAGAGATGGGTGAATTAGCTACCGGATGAGTGTACGCGTCTAAACGTTGAAAGTTGTGAAGACCGTTGGAGCATATCCTAACAAGGTCGTGTTACGCATTGGCGTCGATGTGGTCGTAGCGGAACTCCGTTCCCACGAATTGCATGCAGGTGAGTGAGATGGCGAGGGAAGGTTTCAGTGCGGGACCTCCATCGGGTCCAAAACTGGGGCGCATCCAGAAGCACAAAAGCTGCCTCTCAGGTCGGTCGACTAGGGATTCGGGCCTATGAAGTATGTGCTTGTGCTGCCGTTCTAGGAGCCCAGGTATGCGTGATGACAAGATCATCGACCGCCCTGCTAGAAGGAGGTTGGTCAGCTGTGAGCCACAGTGCTGTGTACATACTGGGTGTGGGAGTGCGATCGGCATTGTGTACGTCGAGCAATGCTGATTCGGGCGGATGAAGAACCGAGTACTCTACAAGATGGTACACGCTACTACCGCACCTTCATGCGTAGTTATATAAGTTATTATTTGTCTTCGTGACGAGGACACTCGCGTGATTTTGAACCTGCCAGTGCGGGCAGACTCGGCAGGCCTAGTACGTAGGTGCAGCCTGGTTGGACTTGCAAGACTAAACGTTTTCCGAGCATCCACTGAGCCACACGGATGTGGTTGAAGAGACATACCTGTACACGTAGAGATTGCCTGTGGACTAGCTTACTAGGCGGGCACACTGTGTTGAAGCAGAGGCATTGACTTCGTGTTAAGGCTCCAACCATTTACTTTACGTTTACCCCAAATCATAAAATATATGGAAAGGGTATATAAACATTTGAAAACAGTTTAAAAAGGGTAAACAAATGGTTCCACAGGTGAGGTTGCAGACCACTTCAAGAAACACTCCATAGGGCTCTTTGGGAGTATTCCATAGCAGTTTATGCTTATAACCCTTCTTGCTACCAATGATTGTCGCTGAGAGGCCGATGAGAATTAAGCTCACTCCCAAGCTTCGTCTCAGTGAGATAAGCGCCGAAAGGTGAGGTAAGCTCCCGAACAGGAAAGTCAGCTGCCGGGCCCCGTCGATGCCAATTGACCAGGCAGAAGCAAGGCAGGAGTCGACCAACGGTCAACGACCTTGACCTGCCCTCTACATGGCCCTCTGACACCTCGTCTCCTGGTTTTTGGCCTTGCTAGTATGGTGGTACCAGCAACCATTTATTTACTGTGTACAACTGGTTTATGACCGTTTACGGGAAAATGGGTAAATAAATTAAAAGGTAAACGAAAACAACCATTTATACACAGTAAGTAAATGAAATGGTTGGAGCCTTAGCGCCAATCTGGCGCTCAAGAACTCAATATTGTTAACTAATCCGCCGAGCGGCTATCAAATAGGACCCCAGATCCATGGGTATGTTGAAGGCTGCCACGGTATGCGAGTGGCAGCCATCCAGATAATCCCTGGGCCCTGTCTACACAAGTCCTCCAACTGAATCAAGCATTGTGACCAGGGCGCACAACGCACGCAGAACCGTGAGCATTGGAATCATGGCTCCGGTGCGTGGGGCCGTGAGGACCTCTTCAGTTGCGATAAATCGCATAGTACATAGGGGGATTGTTATCGGAGGCCAGCTGCCTTTGCATTGCATAGCATGCATGATAAACTCTCACTTATCTCCAGATCCAGATTGACCAGCTCGGCAGGGCACTCACGAAGGAATAACATATTTACTCGTCGACATCAGCCTGGACGATCATTCAACTCGTAAGACTGTACCTGCAGCAATCTATATCTAATGGTACTGAAGTTGACTCACGCGCAGTATCTCGTCGCCTCGCAGGCCCTTATCTCCCGTCCTGGGAATCCGCCCGGTACGCCAGGTCCCGTTTCTCCGCATGTGGGTCGCACAAGAGTATGATAACGGACGACGCCGCACTTTGTTATCTCGGCCACTGGCACTTGAGTACCTCGCACGATCATATATAAGAGTACTCTCTCGCGCCTGGAAATGGCCGCTGAGTCGCCGAGCGCAAGACCTCACCATCTCTGAACAAGCTGTTGAAGATACAGCATGATCTTCTCATCATCTCGTATCAGCGTTGTAGCCATTGTCGTCAGCCAGTCCGTTCAGGCACTCGGCAACATCCAGTACCCCGTGGGGATCGTGAACGCGGAGACTTTCGGCTCGCTGAACTTCACAGAGATCTTCGCCGCATATGGCGGCGATATGTCGAACGCAGCGTGGGCGCGCTCGGCATGGAACGGTCTAACTACGTTCGCGAGGGCTCCTCCCCTCAGATGCTTCGGCGCTGATTTCGAGACGGGTTACGACGTTGCTGTCTTGGGCGCGCCATTCGACACCGCTACTAGCTTCCGTCCTGGGTGACTTTCCTTCGTTGGATTAGTACTGCGACCGTTAGCTGATCTACGCAATCCTTCATTCCAGTGCGCGCTTCGGCCCTAACGGCATCCGGCAGGGTGCTCGTCGTTTGGGAATCGATAGGATCAACGTCCCTGCCAAAATACGCATCACCGACCACCTCGATGTCGTTGATTGTGGGGACGTCCGTAAGTTGCGTGGCTCTTCGCATACGTATCAAATGCTCAGATTCGTTCATAGCCATGGTTTTGACCGACAACAAGGTCGCTCTTCGGCAACTCGAGCTTGCAAATGCCGCTCTGCTATCTAAGACCAGCCTACGGTCGTATGAAGGGAAAAGCATCGCAAAGGACGGGCAGTTCCATCCTCGTGTTCTGACCCTGGTATGCTCGCCGACTGTTCGTTGAGATTAGGGTCATATTAATGCAACGTCAGGGTGGCGATCACACCATCACGCTTCCTCTCCTCCGTGGCGTTGCAGGGGTCTACGGGCCCGTGAGGTATGTATAGACACTGCTCTTTATGTGCATAATTCTTGACGATTATCCGACCATGGCTGCAGCGTTATTCACTTTGACAGCCATCTCGGTGAGTGCAGACTCGAGTCTGCTACGGACTCTCTGGGCTGACCCTTCGCTCCAGATACTTGGAAGCCAAAGCAGTTGGTGGTGAGTCTGTTGCCCTCAACGAACATCAAGCGATTGGTTGATCGTTCATTGTAGGGCGGCCCATGGCTTCCGGACGAAGTAAGTGTCTGACGGACACCTTCCCTGATCCCATCTGACAGATTGCCGTCCCCAGGAGATCCCTGTCTCGCACGGAAGCTATTTCTGGTACGCGCACAAAGAAGGTCTCCTTGCCCCCAACCACTCCAACATTGTGGGTACAGTACAGTCCTGAGAGTCCTCTTCGGTAGCTCACTTTGTAGCAGCACGTCGGAATACGCGGAGCAATCAACAGCTGGCAAGACTACGACGACGACTATGCTGTCGACTTCATTATCTCCCATGCGTGGGAGGCTGAGGATATTGGCTGGCGCGGCATCGTTGAGAAGATCAAGGCCACTGTTGGCGACAACCCCGTGTACAGTGCGTTGTAGTCCGTCTCAATATGTTCAGACAGGCGATAACCGGGGCTGGGATAGTTTCGCTCGACATCGACGTACTCGATCCGGGCGTGGCCCCTGCGTAAGTGCTCAACGTTCCACTGAGACCATATCGGACTGACGAAATCGCCATGAATAGGACGGGGACGTGAGTAACTCACCGAGATACTTCCGCAAAGCTCTTTTCTAATGAGTGTTGCGCGTGGTTAGTCCTGAGATCGGAGGTTTCACGACCAGGGTATGAGTATAAGCTTTCGCAAATTAGCAAAGACCATGTCTCTCATTCATTTATGCCGGTAGGAGATCAAGAAGATACTTCAGGGCCTTTCTGGCCTGAAGGTCGTCGGCGCAGACATTGTCGAAGTCGCTCCAGGTAGGTTCACTCTTCATCTGTCAGTCGCGTTGCAGAGCTAAGTAGAACCGTCGTGGTCAAGGTTACGACACGCAGGGTGCGTTTGTTTGAATGGAGCGTCCCACAGACTCAAGAGCTAAAGGCTATGCTTCAGATGAGATCACCTCGATCGCAGCCGCTAACATTGGATGGGAGATTCTCGCCTTGATGGCGAAGACCCCTCTTACTGCTTGACCATCCCTGTATAGGTGACAGTTGGTCGCTATGCTGATTAGAATCCAACACTCCTGCATCTACTAATGATCCACTGTTCACATCGTCGAGGGAACCTGCGGGTAGCATTGCAAGTGATGTACCGTAGCTTGGACACGGTGAAGCCTTGCACGGAAGAATGGGAAATAGGCTCTACTACTCCTGAGCGAGTACAATCGGTCCACACGGGCCTCACCAGTTCGGCTGACTAGACTTTCAAGTGCGTGGGTATTTTTGTGGCATCCCCAAAGAAGGTCCGCGCACTCGGCCACTGCTACAGACAGCCTTGTCAACACCAGCTAGCCTACGCGCCAAGCCATAGAGCTTCTAAGTCGATCGGAAGACTGCCCCACGTACGAGTAACCGGCGTCGACACCGCAGATACCGTATATCCGACTTGGACTGAGGGTGGTACCCCCTTGAGGCTCTGATGATGCCCAGTGGTTGTAAGCACGGCAATATCGTACATTGGACATACAATTGGTCAACATCCATGTAGCCATGGATTGGCGTCGCCTTTCAAACTAGTAAATGCTAAGTCTTCGGATGAACATGAAGAGACCACAACACTGATACAAATTGATGATCAGGGGTATTGCCCGTTCTTCCAGCGATACTTCCCAAGTCTACCTATAGCGTCTCATTTCAGCGTCATGCCCAATATAGTTCATGTACGGCCGCCGAATAGGGCAGTTGTTCTCCTTGAGATCAACTCACCATTCTCACGTCGGAGTATCCAGGTTACACTGAGAGATCCGGAGTCAGCAGGACCGGCTCAACGACCTCTAAGGCCGTCCATCTATCCCCCACTAGTTCTCTCCCACAAGGCTACCAGGATCCCGTCCACGTTCAGCATGCCGATCGTCGAACTTGTCTTCGGTCCTACTCCAGAGGCGTTCCAAGCAAATCCTGCGGACCCCGCACTCGTGAAACCCGCCTATGATGGTATCTTGAAGCAGGACGGTGCCATCAAGTGAGCAGATAGAGATATTCATTTGTTCATACGACACAAATTCTAAACAAAGCCTCCATAGGGCATATTATGGCCTCAAGAGCGAAGACAGCAGCATCGCTTACGGCTTTTACGGTCCGTAGTGCTACCCCCTAGAGCCTGTATACGCGCTTCTCACGCAGTATTTGTCCAGTCTGGGAGTCGCTAGAGCACCACCAGAAGTTCATGAACAACAAAGCAGAGTATCAGCCCGTGCTCGACGCAGTTTCTGTCATGTTCGACCTCAGTCGTCTCACCATGGTCCACATAAAGACTTCTGTCGAACCTTATGCGGCACTTGAGGCTCCTTTGCTCGAAGTCGCGACATGCACGCTGCATCCTGGAAGGTCGATCGAAGAGCTTGAGTCGGTCCTGAACAAACTCGTCGACATAGCCAACACGGACAAATCGCCGATATCTCCTGTGCTAGCGACGTCGGGACGTGTCGTCGAGAATGAGCACACAATGATGTTCCTCGTGGGGTGGCCAAGTGATCAGGCAAGCTATCTCATGAGGATCATGACGGTTCAGGTAACTGAAGTGGCCCTTTCACAGGCCCACGCACAATGGTTCGAAACCACGCCGAGGGCGGCTGAACTGTCCGATCAGCTTCATCAGATCGCCGAACTCGATACAATCGACACTGTCCAAACACTGTATTACTGAGATTGATCAAAGCATGCCAGCACACAAGCTGTAGCTATTGAATGACATACCGAGATGCTGCCACCCTCTCGTCACAGCAATGCACAGGCGAGAAAGAAGCGCATGACGCTGTTTACTACTTTGCACTAATCGAATGCACGATTGTACTGTATGTTCATACACGGACAACGTTGTCTTCTGGGTCCACGCCGCATCGTACTGCTCAATATTGGTCCGTTGGAGCCAAGTCGTCCGTGGGCCTCAGCACCTGCAAGTTCCGCATTACCTCCCTTAACTCCGCCTCCACAAACTGCGCCGCCTCCTTCGCCACCACCAGCTTTTTCTCTAGTTCGTCCGCCGTCATCTCTCTGTCCTCCTGCGGCACGAACTTGAGCTTGTCGAACCGCTCGAGCGTCTTGCCCACCTTCGGCAGAGTTCCGTGTACGTCCCAGCCGCTGTCGTTGAACGTGAGCACAGCGCGCACAGCAGCATTGTTGATGTCCCGATGGAGTTCCTCGAGCTTTGACAGCTGGACCTCCATCCAGCGTGCGCGGCGTTCAAGCGCAAGGGTCAGTGCTGCGACTTCATCCTCCTTTTCCTGGCTGTTTTGATCGTCTCCGCCATCGTCGAGGAAGTCGTCGCCCTTGAGCATGTCACGCAGGACACCGTCAAACGACGAGCTGTCGTCCCAAGTCGTACGGGGAAGCAGACGCAGAAGATCCGAAATGGTCTGTGTCAACGTTTCAAGCAGCTGCTGGAACGAAGAGACGGCATTGTCAATTGAACCAGAGGGCATGTTGTTGGCGAACGAGCCGCCTCCAACCGACAAAGCCGAGAGAGCATGCACGAGGGGACCGTACTCGAGAGGGACCTTCGACGCAGGGTTGATCTTTGTCATGTCGAAGAAGGGGTGCTTCGATATCCCGAGCCACGGGAACTGAGTGTTGAGCTCGTCGAGCATCTCCTTGACAGACATAGGCTGAATGGGAGTTGGCCGATCAACGGAGTGCGCGCGAGAATTGTTCGAGCTACTATCGGGCCCGCGACTGTCAGGAAATTGGGGCGCATCCGAGGTGGCAGCAGAGGGCAGTGTAGAGGCGGCGTCAGCAGCATTATCCTCCCTCGGGATCTTGATGGGCTTCGTGACGGGCTTGTTCTTCTTCGGCATTCTTGCAAGGATAGGAGCCTGGACAACAGGCTCAGGAGTCGGGGTGGCAGCAGCCGCCTGCTTGGAAGCCTGAGCCTTGCGCCCCGCCTTGTCCACGACAGTAGCAGGACCACTCGCAGAAGTCGGGGTCGTGGCCTTGGCAGCCTTGCCTGCCGCCTGCTTGCTAGCCTTGGCCGCGGCAGCAACAGCCCTCTGCGCCTCTGCCTCCCTGTCCCTCTCAGCTTTCTGGGCCGCCTGCCGCTCGGCCTTCTCCCTCTCTGCCTGCACTCGCTCAGCCCTCTCCTTCGCCGCCTTTGCCTTGTCTGCCTTCTCCCTTTCTGCCTTCTCCTTCGCCGCCTGCTCCTTCTCCGCCTTTTCTACCGCTAGCCGCTCCTTCTCCGCGGCCTTCTCCTTAGCGTGCCGCTCCTTTTCTGCTACGCGCGCTGCTGCCTTCTCCTGAGCAATCCGCGCCCGTTCCGCCGCACGCTCCACCGCAGCCGCCTTCTTGGCAGCCTTGCGCGCGGCCTTCTCTTGCGCGGCGCTGTCGGCGTCCGCCGGCGTCGCGATTGCACCGCTAGTCTGCGATTTGTCGGAGAAGGGGACGGGAGCTAGTTGCTCGGCGGTCGTGCCCAGCGCAGGGAAGTCTGAGGTGGACAAAGCAGGAGAATCGGGAGGAACGGGCGAAGGGACCGTTGACGCTGCACGCCATCGCGACGAACAAAGACATCACGAAACGAAGGAGGGACGTAACGAGAGGAGAGGGCATAGAGAAGACACAACGACGGTAGGAGAGGACGCGTATACGGTCGAGGGAGCGTAAAGGAGGGGACGAAGGATAGACCCAACAAGAGGAACAAGAGTATGTCAGCGTCAACGTACTTTCAGCGGAGCTCCTACCGAAAGGACAGATAGACGACACACGGCTCGAGCAGCAGAGCGGTGGAGAATGCGAGAAGTGGGAATGGAAGAATAGAGGGAACCGGGCCGTTGGCGATCGTTCAAAGATCAAGGCCGATGATACAGTTTCCGCACTGAAAGCACGGCAGCTCGGTACTCTGACCTGGGACTCCCTCCCCGCGAGAGACGAAGCGACAAGTACTCACCATGCGCTGAACCTCCTGACTGTGAGACCTCCACATGTGCCGTTGCTGGCCCTCCATAACCGTGCTGGTTCGCAAGTCCAGGGCTTCCTACTGCGTCCTCCTGAAAGGACAACCCAGGCGGGGCTGCAAAGGCCATAGGATGCGATCCGAACCCGTCCATGCCTATACCTGGAGGTGCAGCAAACCGACCGTTCGGAATGGCCTGACCAAGACTTGAAGAAGCCAGCCGCGCCGACATGATAGCAGGGTCGTTGAACGGTTGTCCTGGGTTGTGGTTGTACGCTGTCTGATCTGTATCGCAGAAGAAAAGTCGCGTGCCATAGGTGGACGAAGAGAAGAGGAGAGAAGGTTGTCTAAGTCAACAAGACATTACACATATACAGCTAGAGGATGTGTCCTACCCATCGGACCGTTCCTCGACACGTTCATCCGCTCGCGACTCGACATGATCAGTTCCCTCAGCTGCTGCTCACTGACCCCGCCGTTGTCGTATGACTGGAACCGGTTCAATTGCGGCAGCTGTTGCTGTTGCTGCTGATTATGGTTGTGGTTGTGGTTGACGGTGTGATTATTGATGAAAGGAGACTGGGCAGCCTGCATATGCTGGGCAAGCGGCGAGCTCATCGCCGAGCTGCTCTGGTAGTGATGGTTCGCATAGTCGTTGTGTCGCGCTGAGAGCGGCCACTGTGGCGACTGCGACCCATGTCCCGGGAAGTCCCCGACGTTGTTATGGTAGGCCACATGAGACAAGGTCTCGGAGTTGTTGAGCGGCGAAGACGCATGCAACGATGACGAGGCCGACCCATGACGGCCCCTCGCGAAGCCGAACCTCGACACCTTCCGCTCCTCGTCGAGAGGCGAATACTTGCGTGAAAGGGCCTCATCGGCTCCATCTCCACCGAACGGATTGAACGACCCCGTATAGCTCGAGCCGGTAGACTGTCGCTCCAGCGTCCCCTTCCCTGTTAGCGGGTCAAGCACCGTTCTCTGCCCGTGCGCCGCGAACGGTATCCCCGGTGGAGGCATAAGCGGACTACCCGCACTCGCCGCAGCCTGCCCTGTCGGACGCAAGGTCGGGAACACATCAAAGAAACCCCCGCTGAACGGCACGCTCGCGTCAGCATCCGCGCCAAAGTCGGGCAACCCGAGCGTCGCATCTTCTGGCACGTCCCCCGCGAGCTTCGGGTCCAAATTGAAGCTGAATCCGCCAAACCCGGTATCGTTGTTCAAGCTCTGCAACATCCGGTCGAAATCGGGGAACGGGCTCTGGACAACCGTCGCGATGCTCGACTCGCGGCGGGCGCGAAGATCCTCCATGAGCGCCTGAGCTTGCGACGACATTTGGTACGAGGACTGCGATTGCTGTATGGGGATCGGGGATGCGGTCTCGGAAGTAACACGCGACGACGGGGGTGGGAGACCGGGCGGCGCAACGAGACCGGGCGGCACGACGGGGGAAAGCCCGGGGGGAACTGCTGGCAGACCAGGAGGCACTGCTGGAACGTCCCGCGTCGGAGGTGCCGGCGATTGCGGTGAGGCGACATCAGGTGCCCCCGAACCGGAGTCGGAGTCAACGGCAACAGACGACGTGGGAGAACGTGGTGGGGGAGGTTGTGGGGGAGCAACAGCAGTCTCCTTCGCCTTTGAGGCCTTTGTGGCAGCGGGTGTGACTGGTCGATTTGGTAGCGACGCAGGGGTCGTGGGCCGTGATGAAGCTTGCGAGGACACCTTCGCAGCGGCTTTCTTTCGTATCTCCGCAATAGCTGGTGCTGGGCCCGTCGTGGAGCCAGACCGTTGTTGTCGGGATGTCGTCCCTGTACGACGCGCGTTCCGTGCAACTTGATTGACTGCGTTGGTGGTATTGTGCAGTGCGGTACTGGCAAGAGAGGTACTGCTCTTGTTGGCCCATGATGCCGCACGTGGAAGACCTAAACCGAACCGTTAAGACCCGCACGCGAGGCGAAGCCATACACGCATGCTCACCCTCAGCCTCGTCTCCCTTCTTGATCGTCGTGGTCGTCGTTCTCCTCGTCTCCGTATCCTTCATAGTGTGTTTCCTGTCCCAGTGTCGGCAAAAACTCGGGGTGAACGACATGTGAAATGAAAGGTCACGTACAACGTGGTGAGATCCTCCTTAGTGAAGCAATCCTTCTCATCCCCCCACTCGTGCAGGTTCATGCAGCTGTGATCGGGGCATGTGACTCCGCGCAAAAAGGACATGCAGTACTTTGTCGTCCCATAGCTCGCCCGCATGATCTCCCCTCCTCCTCCCGGGGATGGTGCCCCATCGACGGCTGCGATCGCCCGAGCCGCATCCTCCCTGCGATGGTATGTGATATACAGCCCTACGACAGGCGCGCGTCCGCCTGGTGGGGTGCGCTTGGTGATCACAATCTTCGAGATCTTCCCATACTGCCCGAAATACTCGTTCGAGCGTAGGGTAGGTATGAGCTACTCGAGTGTTAGTCCGATCTCCCATCGCAACGGAATTGAGGAGCGTACCTCTTCCTTGGCGAACCTTGGTCCCAGCCCGACCACGTACACTACATTGCGCTGCACAACGCGTACGTTCGCAAGGTGGCGGCGCCCAAGGGCATCGAGCTCCTTCCGTTCGCGTTCGCGCTGTTTCTTCTGCTGGGTCAAGCGCTTGTGACTAAGCAAAAAGAGAGCATGTTAGCATCCCGTGGACACACTCGGTACAGCATATGAATGTCAGAAGGCCAGACATCATGGTAGATGAGCATTCGGCAAGACTGCCCACGAGTTGGGGGACTACGGCGGGAATTCATAGCTCGGGTTCGAATGAGGCCGCATATACTCATGCATACTGTCGAAGGATAAAGGCGAACCCTTCGCTTCGAATTCAGTGGAGACGTCAGACAAGGCCACCCGAGGCGATGCCGAAGAGGGTGACAGTTCAGAGTATGAGGTGGTATGGGGGCACCACAGTAAGAAGACTAGCGTGCTCCATAGGCGATGGACAGCCGTGTCCGCGACCTGGAAGCGAGCTCCTTCGGTATTCGCAGCGAGTATAGCACGCCAGAGGCGTAGAACAGAGACAAACTCGGACCAGAGCCACAAACCAGACACTCACTCCTCGGGGTTGATCGGCTTGAACTGAACGGCCTCATCAGTGTACTCCCTCCGGCACGCAGGGCAACGGCTGTTGAGGTTCTCCTTGATGTGGTGCCAGCAAAACTGGCAAACCTGCGCATTGCCGTGTCAGCTAGCGAGGGCGAGCTTGGAGGGCCAAGACTCGCACCTGGTAACCGCATGGGCACGGCTTGAAGTTGAGATCGGATATGTCCATCTCCTCGAGACAGAGCGGGCACTCCGCTTCATCCTGCACGAGCGTCCACAAACATGAGATACTACTGCATACAGAGAGACAAGTCGCGCCGTGGGGGATATACGCACCGCCTCGTCGTCGCTCCAGTACGCGTCTTGCACGCCTGCGAGAACGTGCGACTTTGATTGAGGGAGACCATGTGTGGCGTGCATCGCTGGGGCGGGCAGCGGCGAGTTAGTGTGAATTCGAGTAGCCATTTGGTATGCGCGCGAGACGGCGTTGTAGGCAGCGATGAAGAAAGATGAAGGCGAGCGAGGACGGGCAGAGCTTCGGAGAGAGTGAGTGAACGCGACAAATCAGGCGCTTGCCGAGTTTTGCTGTGGCATGCAGACAACACGACCAAATACCCGATCTTGGCGGACGCCCATAACTCATTCCAACTGCACAGCCCCTCTGCGCATGGACTGTCAACCAGCAAGTTCCGATCTGCACTTCGTATGTAGGACCACCATCTGCATCTCAAGGCTATTGCGAGGTTACGTGATTGACTCTCCAACATCCGTGATCAGCGTCATCTTATGACCATCGCAATTCCTTCCATGTTAACTGACGTCAACCTACTCGGACTAGCAAACTACTCGTGCACTTGCATGTTTGTAGGTTACGTATTTGCACTGGCTTCATGCAAGCACCTGTGTACATATCATGATCCGTTACGCCTCGATTGTCGACGACTAGTTCCAGCGCGGGTCCTTACGCCCCGCTGTGGGTGCTTGCCTCGAGGTTGAGGTGATGTTGGATCGTATCGCGAAGCAGAATTTCTGGAGTCATTGTGGCGGTCAGGGAAGCAGTATCCAAGCAGAGCGAAAGCAACGAATGCTGCGAGTTGCGACAGATAGCGAGCAAGATGGGCGGGTACTGATACAGATGGATGTTTGTGCTTCTTCGAATCACCAATCGTCATCGTCGTCAAAACCCCCCTTCCTACGCTGGAACTGCGAGAATGAAGTCAACGGGCGACCTCACTATAGGCTGATCGGGATGCACGTACCACGATCGAGCCCTTCGAGGGTGCAGCCTTCGACTGCGCACCGTCGAGCTATCATAGACGTGATATTATTGCGGACGTACTAAGAGCAACCGAAGCATACCTGATCAAGCAACTCGATGAGCTGCTCCTCCGATACCCTCCCCCTCAACTGACCAGTCTGTGCCATGCGCAACAGCAGAGCCTCGACCTGCCGCGCCCGGTCCGAGCTCACAAGAGCAATCCGGGCCACTGAGCACACGCAGACAGAAAGTCAATTCTTGACTCGTTCAACACAAAGATGCGCGAACTCACGTCGCTCTCGTGCAGCAGGCTCCAGGACCGTCGCGAGCAGATCCCTGCGCATCTGTTCCTCTGCTGCCTGCTTCGCACCATCGTCCTCCCCACTCTGCGCGCCGCCTTGCTGCTGCCTTGCCGCACGAATCGCCGCCAACTCCGGGTCCTCCATATCGCCCGTCACTGGTCAACCCAAAGAATGCGGTCGTAGAAGTCGAGAAATCGATTGGATTTCAACAAGCTTGCACAGATGATGTGAAGCGCAGACCTCCGAGGCTCGCCACTAGTTACGATGTATCAGATTAGTCCACAAGATCGCGCGTGAATAACGTTCCGGAGGCTGTGGGCGCTGATGTTGACACAAAAGAGAGCAGGAGCCAAACGAGCGAAGGTGACTCGGGGAGGGAAAGCAGACTCTCCTAAAAGAGTTGAATGCCATTCTCGAATACTCCCCCCTTCGCGAGCGCCCATCTCAGCCGCATGCTGCTGCCACCCTGTGCCGCTGCTCCCCACGCCCCCCGAGTGCGTACAGGCTGACGAGTCAGTTCGCATGTCCTTTGTCCTCTTGCCGACGTCGCAGCTCGCAAACGGCGCACAATCGACGCCCGCTACAGACGCGCGCGGGCTGCTACGGTTGCCATGCCCCACGGCCTCTTCTCCCTCTTCAAGAGACACCCGAAGCAGACACAGGACGACATGGCTTTGAACACCTCCACCCGTCCTCGCCCCGACACCCTCTCCAACCCGCACGGTAAGACTCATGCAGGTGCAGGGGGCGGACGCGCCTCGTCCTCCTCCGACCCGAACCGCGTCGCGGACGCGTTCGGTCGCCTCTCCCTAGATCCCACACGGTCGAACGAAGGCAGGAGGCACTCACATGATGGCCAGCGACAAGGGCAACCCCGCCGCACGAGTGCGCCCTTCGTCGGGGGGTTCAGCGGTCCCGCGTACGTCCCCCACCCTCACGCGATGCAAATCGACCCTCCCCCCGCAGTCCCCCCGCGGCCCCCGGTGGCCCCGCACGGATTGGCGAACAGCGCACCACCAATCATCTTTCCCGAGCCCGCTCTGTACCCAGGCGCCCTCCCCAGACCTCCCGCAATGCCGATGCCCGTCCCGCAGACCTCGCGCACGATGCATTACGCCATGGAAGGCAGCGCGCCGCTCGGCACACCCCTCGCCCCGCCACCCGTACCGCAGAAGGACGGTGCGCTGAAGCCCCAAGGCCACGACCGCCCCCGCCCGCACTCGGACTCTGCGGCGGTTCCGTCCACCTCGAGCAATAACCTGCAAGCGGGGCCGACGACGCCGCAGCGTCGTCCCCAGCTGCAGCAAGCGCCCAACTCCGCCCCCGCCAAACCCGGCTCGTCCGCGCCGAACGCGCGCCCTTCCCTCTCCGCCTTGCAGACCCCAAGCAAGCGGCCGCGCGCGGCGTCGAGTCCTCCTTCTCCCTCCGTATCATCCTCGTCGGGGGGTAATGGGAATGGGAGGGGCGGGCCAAGGGTGCAATGCAGCGGAATCACCAAGGCGGACAAGCGGTGCACGAGGATGGTACCCGTGTCGGTCCCGCTTGCACGCCTGAACGGGGAGGACCTTCCGCACTACTGTCACCAGCACCTCAAGGCTGCGTTCAGCGACAAGAAGTTCTATTCGCACAAGGACCCGAGCGTCGAGGTCTACTATGACGGTGAGCGTTTCCCAGACAATCGTGGCAGATCCCAGCGTCTCTGAGCCCAGGACCATGTACGTAGCGTGGATCCCGGAATACCTGCAAGAAGATACCCAGGACCTGCTGAGGGAGGAGATGAGGCTGAAGCATTCACCAGCCGACGTTGAGGGCTACATCTACGCGTTCGAGATCGACGGTGCGTGACTCCATTCCATGCAGCAACTCAACGTCGCTGACCGAGGAATACGTGCAAGCAGACCCAGCAAACCCAGACGTAATCCACATCAAGGTCGGCCGCGCCGTCAAGCTCACCAAGCGCCTCGCAGAATGGGACAAGCAGTGCCAATCCAAGCAAACCCACCTGCGCGGCTTCTGGCCGTCGACGCCCGAAGCAGAAGCAGGCAACCTCGCGCGTGGCCGCGTCAAAGTCGGGGAGCCCGGCCCCTACTGCCACCGCGTCGAGAAGCTCGTCCACCTTGAGCTCGCGGACCTGGCCGTGAACGCGCCATACCTGGACCCCGACTTCCCGAACATGAAAGGCGGCAGTGGTACGGGAAACGGCCGAGCCGCGACGCGGGCCCCGTGTCCCGATTGTGAGTCCACGTCTGTTCGTGGTGTTCTTTTTTCCCCGTTGTTGACACAAGCGGGAACAGGCGGGGCCGTCCACAAGGAGATCTTCTCCTTCCCGCGTGCGCAGAAGGGCCGCTACAAGGGGAAGGAGTGGGAGGAGATCGTCAAGCCCGTCATCGAGAAGTGGGGCGGGTTCGTCGAAGCGTACGTATGAGACCCCGCGTCGTGCATATGTTGGACCTCGCTGTGCAATTGCTTTCCATCTTTGATGTTGTTGTATAGTGTGTAACCATATCGTGCTGAGTGATTCCCCAATGTACGTCTGCTCCTATGTACTCTATGCACAGAAGCTGTAAAGCCGACCATCGTGAAGGAAAAGCTTGCAAGTTGAGAAGATTGGAAGATGTCCAGCTTGCGTCCCGGACACCTCAGCAAGCCGATTCGTACCAGCTCAGATCAAGTTGCGACCTAGACATGGCCTCGAGCTGATTACGCCTGATCCGTTGCGCTGCCCTCTAGCTCGCTCAACTATTTTAGGGCTTTTCCATAGGGTAGTCCTCCGTGGTCACGGTGTTTACCTAAAGGCCGCGAAATCTATCTGTAACATCAACAACACAAAGGACAGCGACACAGCAAGGCCGATGCCGGGGGAAGGTGACTCACCGCAGAACAACAAGGGATATGGTGTCCCCTGACAAGCGTAGCTATAAAAGGCGCCAGTTCATCCTTCAAAGCTTCGTGTCTAACATTTTTCGCATACTGAAGGAGAGAGGTGTGCTAGGTTATCATCCGCAATAGTACGTTGCCGCATGTGTGCGTAAAGCCAAGATGGTACCGACACTTATTTAACTAGCGGCATTCATCATCGGCATCCCTGGCACTGCCTCTCACCGCGACGTCCACTACAATGGACTACAGCGCTTGGCCATCCCTAGTACTCTTGCAAGTCAGAACTCACACCTTTGTTATTGGCCCCTTTGTCCTCTGGCAACGATGTGCGCAGAGACGTCGCCGCGATCGACATTGTTTTTACCATGGCCCCCAACTTTTTCTCTCTCAGAAGCACTCAAGCCCACAACCCACGGGTCACCATAGGACACCATGGGTCTCACCACGAGCAGCAACACTAAGACTTCGGAAGCTGACTTCGTACAGAGGGCGCACAGCAGCTATAGTGCATCGAGATCATCAAACGAGTCGGACCACCTCGCAGATGCCTTGGCGCGACTCTCCATCAGCTCGCATTCAGGGCGGCCAGATACCTTAGCGGATACGTTCACGCGTCTCTCCATCAGCTCAAAACGGTTACAGACTTCATACTCATCGGAGTCTGAGAGATTGCAGTCTTGCGATGGAGACAGTCGCCGTCGTAGCAGCGACGAGCTATCCGTCACATCGGTGAGTCGTATTCGCAATGAGGAGGGAGAATGGCTTTCTCGAAATGTCCGGCCCCTCTAATGACAACGAGAACGGTTGCTAGATGCTGATGTCTCTTATACAAACCCCCAAGGAAAGCACTGGCTCACCTGACGACTCGGCATCAACGCTTGTCATTGCGTCCTACCGCCCCCCGACGACGCCGAGGCGGCGCCCCCAGCTGCCGCAAGTCCCGAAGTCAGTTCCGGCGGCGCAGAGGTCGCTGGCGGTAGCATCACCTCTGAAGACACCTACTAGGCAGGCCAGAACAATTTCGGCTCCGGTGTCGCCTGATGGGAGTCCGCCGTGTCCTTCGATCAAAAAGACGGTGACATGCTCCGGGTTTACGAAGAAGGGTACAAAGTGCTTAAACCCAGTATCGGTATCAGTGCCCCCAGGTCAGCGCGATCAAGTCGATGACGAACCATATTACTGCCATCTGCATAAGAGAAAGGCGAGGGTGGAGGTGGAGTTTCTCTCACGAGAGTCACATGAATGGGTCTACTTCAAGGGTGATTATTCCCTTGCTATGGATATCATGGTCACCGATACTACTCAACTTCACTGCAGATTATGTGAGAACATACTTACAGCAAAGAACCCAAGAGAAGATCAGGAAGGAGATGGTGCTGGCGCCCTCCGACGCTGAGGAGCCCGGATACATCTACGCATTGAAGATAGACGGTGAGCCGCTATTTTTGACCTGATTAGAGATGAAGCAGTTGAACAAGAGTATACTCCTATATACCCAAAAGATTCGCGATCGGACGCAATTCATATCAAAGTCGGGCGTACTGGGGACGTAGGGAAGCGTTTGGCAACGTGGAAGAAGGAGTGTCGGTCCAAGCGGTTTTTCTTACTTGGGTCCTGGCCTTCCACTGAAGATGCAGACGCGGGGAAACCGAGCCCATACTCCCATCGCCTTGAACGGCTCATCCTTCTCGAGTTCGAAGATTATGCGGAGAACGGCCCTTACCTGCACCCAGACTTCCCAGATGTGAAAGGGGAAATGTGCAGTGAAAACGGCATCGCTCGAACAGGCCAAGCCTGCGGCGATTGTGAGCTCTATTCGTTCTTTTGTACTTGATCCATGACTGATATGATCTTCTCGTACTCAGGCAAGGTTTTCCACAGGGAGATCTTCACCTTCAAACGTACGAAGGAGGGCAACGAGTGGGAATCCCACTTCAAGCCGATCATCGAGAAGTGGGTACGATTCGTTGCGACACATGTCTAAAACTACTCCCATAGGAGTCATTTACATGAGAGGTACCGCTCACGGTCACCGATGCATCATCGAGTGTGCCGGTCAGTTGTGTCCCGTAGGTTTTTGTTGATGTACAATGTAGTGGTACCGCTTGTACTGTAGTATGCATGGCGCCGTACTCTGTCCACCGGCGAAGGGACTCTCGCTACCAATCAAAATTAGAACACATATCTTTCTATACTCATCCCATCTTGGTCACTGCATTCAGGAAGTCTTCGGCAGGGGTTCATTGTACGGCTTCGCGTTGTCGATGCTTGGGCGCTTGCCAGATAGAGAACAATAGGACAGCCACGTGACCGTGTCGGAACAATGAACGAGGCGTCGGCGCGTCAAGAAACGCGTCTGTTTGCTTTTGTTCTTGTCCCGACGCTTCCGCAGCTACAAAAGCACGATGAGACAGCCCGTCGTTCCCCACCTTATTCTCTTAGACCACCACAGTCTCTACCTGCTCTCTTAGCTGGTCTCTAAGCTTTTCAGCTTTCGCGACATCTCGCCCGCTCGCCCCACTTCAGCAACTTGACCTTGCCCTGATCGCAACTCAACGTACCACTACACCTTCCTGGTATACGACATATAAAGATGCTCAAGCTTGCGTCTCTTTTTGCTCTCACTGCCCTTCTTGGTCTCGCCATCCCGGTTTCACGCGGTGCTGAGCACCAGGTGACGGTCGGAGGAGTTGGGATTATTCAGTATGATCCGGAGTTCGTGGTATGTCTACTACATTCTTAGTTTCTTTTACTTCCTTCTGCGTGCTGATTATTACCGCCAGAATGCGGACCCAGGAGACACCATCGTCTTCACCTTCAAGCAGAAGAACCACACTGTGACGCAATCATCCCTTGACGCTCCGTGCTCGCCCCTCGCCAATGGGTTTGATTCTGGTTTGTGAGTATATCCGTCTCAGAACTCTTCTGAACACACAGTGACATGCTGTGCAGCGTCCCTGTCCCCGACAGCCAAACCGATAACTTTACTGTGGCACAGTTCACCGTCCAAGACACGAATCCCGTTTGGGTCTACTGCCGCCAAGCGAATCACTGCCAACAAGGCATGGTCTTTGCCATCAACCCTGGAGACAAGTTTGACCAGTTCAAGAACAATGCCGTCGGGAACACCACTTCCACCTCTACCGCCACCGGGTCCGCCAGCGTCGTCACCGTCACCGCGACTGTCACCGTCGACGGCTCCGCGCAGACGACCACGTACACCACCAACGCCGCATCCGCCTCTGCGTCTTCGACCGGTACCTCCACCTCGAGTGCTGCAGTCCACACCGTGACAGTCGGCTTTAACGGCGCGCTCACGTTTTCGCCGAGCAACCTGACTGCGCAAGTCGGGGAGCAAATCACTTTCCAGTTCACGGCAAAGAATCACACCGCGACGCAAAGCTCCTTCGCTGACCCGTGCGCTCCTCTTAGCGAGACGAGCACCATCGGCCAGGTCGGCTTTGACTCTGGGTTGTACGTCCTCATGTGGTCCCTTTCGAAAGTTCAGACATGCTGACGGTATCCTACAGCATGCCTGTGGCGGCGAACGCGACCGACTTCCCTACCTTCACGATCACCGTGAACGACGTACGTTCCCTTGTGTCTTTTGGACTAGGAGCCGTGTTCCTGACCACCCAACTTCATCTAACAGACCGCACCGATCTGGGTCTACTGCAAGCAGACGAACCCCGCGAGCCACTGCAAGGCCGGTATGGTCTTCTCTGTGAACGCGCCAACGAGCGGAAATACCTTCTCGGCATTCCTCCAGAACGCGATGGGCTCCTCCGCCTCTGCATCGTCCGGCGGCTCGAGTGCCTCTGCGTCCGCCTCGAGCACCGGCGCAGTGTCCGTCTCGACGGGCACCGTCGCCGCCGCCCCGAGCCCCACCACCAACGGCGCGCCGTCTATCCGCGGTGCTGGGGTCCCCTTGGCTCTCATGGCGGTCGCCATTGCCCGCACGCTTCTGTGAGACGGGTTCTGGCCGGAGTGCCGAAGATAGATGCATGGACATGAATAGGACGTCTGGGACGTCCGGGACTCTCCGCTTCTGACATTGCTTACGCCCTGCTACGAATCTTCACGCGCGCAATGATCGCACGGACTGTATTCGTATTTGCACACTCATTGCGCCTCAGACCAGACAGTGTAGCCATATTATTATATCCCTTCGCGTTCTTTCCCAGGTTTCGGATGTATCTATAGCCTTACTAGTCTCTCGGCCTGGGTTGACTCTGGTTCATGGTGGACACTGTAGTGCTAATTGATCCGATACCTGTATATCCTGACTTTTCAGATGTAATGGGATACTATCTCTATGTGAAATCACGGGTTCTGATATCATGGCACCAACCGGGGACCGATCAAGCTCTTACCTGGACTTCCTGTAGGTCTTTCCAGGAAGATACTCAACTAGAGAAAAGCTGGCAACACTTGACAAGCCTTGCGGGCAAGACAGACTCCCGCATATACTTCGTACTTGAGAACGGTGAGCGTACCTGCAGTGTTTACACCAATTCATGTTGCTGCCAACTCGTGACGTTCTCCAGCTGGTACTATAGCTAGGCCGGCGGGGCCGTATAAACAAACGCCTTTGACAGCGCCCAACCGTTTCACTGATTTCATCTTCGCGGATTCCTTCGTCACATACACGCCTTACGTTTCACAAGTGCGTTCAACGTTGCGGATGAGTCGCTGAATCCTACCATCCTTGTGATCAAATTCCCTGACGATATCAACGACGAATCGATGGCGTCTGCCTTGTTCGTGCGCAAGCTCAAAATGGAGAATCCTCCAGCGAGCGGACCCATATCTTTGAACTAAGGCTCCAACCATTTCATTTATTTACTGTGTATAAACGGTTGTTTTCGTTTACCTTTCAATTTATTTACCCATTTTCCCGTAAACGGTCATAAACCAGTTGTACACAGTAAATAAATGGTTGCTGGTACCACCATACCAGCAAGGCCAAAGACCAGGAGACAAGGTATCAGAGGGCCATGTAGAGGGCAGGTCAAGGTCGTTGACCGTTGGTCGACTCCTGCCTTGCTTCTGCCTGATCAATGGCATCGACGGGGCCCGGCAGCTGACTTTCCTGTTCGGGAGCTTACCTCACCTTTCGGCGCTTATCTCACTGAGACGAAGCTTGGGAGTGAGCTTGATACTCATTGGCCTCCCAGCGACGATCATTGGTAGCAAGAAGTGTTATAAGTATACACTGATATGCAATGCTCCCAAATAGCCCTATGGAGTGTTTCTCGGAGTGGTCTGCAACCTCACCTGTGGAACCATTTGTTTACCCTTTTTAAACTGTTTTCAAACGTTTATATACCCTTTCCGTATATTTTACGGTTTGGGATAAACATAAAGTAAATGGTTGGAGCCTTACTTTGAACCTGCGGTAGACTGTAGACAAGCGCGCGACGACGCTGTTTGCCTGTATTTGCAACGCCGTCAACCAGCGTCTAGAGCCTGGTACGCTCGCTCAGAGAGAGACTATACAAGAGTGGTATGACGGAAAGTACGTATGCAACTGCACTCTATCAGCAGAACGGTCGAACCGTGCTCATGATTCTTCAGGTATGCATTGGACCGACTAGAAATCCAGATGAAACGAATGCGCGAAGACTCTGTCAATTGTGTATCCATGAAAATAGCAATACCCCATCATTCCACGTTGTTTCCAGCCACAAGAAGACCGGATGGCATTCGGCAAGGACCTGCAAGACGAAGGTCCAACGTTTCAGTAGTAATGATTGTTGAGCTTGGATGCTTCAGCTTCTTGTTACCGAAAGACCGTATAATGCTCACGATCAGCGCTCAGGTCTCACAGCCCTGTTCAGATCTACAACGCGGAAGCAACCCCAAAAGACGTTCTACTCAACATCTATCATATAGTGAGACCTGCCGGGCGCAAACTTCCAGAAGTCCATGCACGCCCATTTGCAATCAAGGCCTGGACCACAAGTATCAATTCCTACGTCTGCTACCACGCAAACACTCTGCGACAAACGTCTACTAGTCGCGATGGCCATGATATTCTACTGATAGTGGCGGCCAACCGACCATGACCATGGGCGCATCTCCAGTTGGACCCTCACCGTCTCGTCCGTTTCGGATGGAATGGGCGAAGTTAATGAATCTGAAACAGATACCCGCATGTAGGGCGGCGATGCGGAAGAGGTTCTTCTCGCATGAGGTATGCAGCCAAGAACAAGGGCGTAGGCGTCCAAGAATGGAAGGATCCCATCGAGAACGCCTACACGGGCAAACGTAGGCAAACACCATATCAAGATCGGTGGTACTGGAGCGGCAGCCATTCACCCCAGTTCATCGAAACCTGGGCCCCATCTCGCCCATCCTGTGACGGGAAGCTCTGCCTGCAAAATCACTCAATTCACAATTGCTTCACGAAGCTGCCATAGGTGAGTACTTTGATTACTAGCATGCCGAGGACTAGAGGACGGTGGCACACTAGGTATCGATGACGATTGGACGCCGATCGTTTGTCCCAGAAATAAATTGTCGGGGTCCAGGCCGTCAAAAGGTATTGTCGTCGCAGGCGTACAATGGACCCTTTCGTTGATTATCTTTCCAATCGGTTCTAGGGTGCACCGAGAAGAATCATGCTACCCTGAAAGGCAGGAGCCGGGTCCGCCTTGTGTGATCCGAGTATTCGAATCACCGCTCCGCGCTATGATATCGATGGCTGCGCCGCTCAGACACAAACAATAGTCTCCTTTCCAGACACCTCGACCGTGATGGAGCTCAGTGGCCCCGGAGCATTCCGCATACTGACGCCCTATCTACCTATAAAGTCAGATGTCGCTGGCTCGTCCTTCTCCTCACTCCCACCGCAACCAACACCCCAGTCACTGCCTCATGGCCTCGTAAACTCGACACATACCGCCCTTGGGCTCCTCAACACACCGGACCCACGATAGTCTTCTCGCACTTGGACGTCTTCTGACTAGCGGGGACGCGACGTGGCACTCGTATGCTCAGTTCCCTAACCACTCCGATGCCCCTCTAACGCTCGCTACAGCGTCGACACCCCCATCCGGTAGCCATCGACGTCAAACTAGTAAGTTTTTGTTCTTCTCCTCGGGTCCAGGACTTGTCCTAAAGGTGGTTCAGGTGGCGTGGATGGTGTACCGTCTCGGTATGGGTCGTATCAGGTCTGTTTCGCCCGGCCCACCTGCGCGGATCGCGTTCAAGGTGCCGATACGGCGGAGCGGATACACGACCCTGGCGTCGGCGCCCCGCGTCGGCCTTGCCGTGTCAGCCGGGGTGTGACCGGGACCAGTACCTGCCCGCCACTCAGCACTCACCGTCAGTGCGGCGGGCGGCGAACCGCACGGACGCTGCAACCTGGAACGTGCCACGAAAGTGGCGCGGGTCGACGACGTACGCGCCGATGCGCATCTCATCCCGGCTCGTCTACGGGGCAGCCATCTCGGTGGTCCCTGGGCACATGGGTCGCGCCTGATGAGTCGCTAAGCGTCGCGTCGTCAGCGGGAGGCTGTCGTCAACATGGTACGTCTTTGTCTGTACTTCTTTCCCCCCAGCGGTACTGACTCGTTTCAGTGTCACGGTCGGAGGCAGCCTCCCGGCCATGGTTACGTTCGTCTTCAGGTCGACGTGTCATGGCCATCAACCTTTGCTTCGGGAGCTGTTCACCGCTCGATGACGGGTCGACTTCCCTCAACCACTCGACAGTGGCGTCGATAGCCCTCGCAACTCGAGAAGAGGGGCTGTCGAGTCGGTATGTTCCCATTATGTCTCTATGCCCGCCCCACCCTATGCCCTACCCGTTGCAAAATATGTGTGAACGAGCGTTGGGCACGGCTTCAAGACGCCATCGCCACTCATGCCCGGTTGACCACCCCATCGTAAGGGCGTCCTGCGCCAGGGATGGTTGTACGGCCCACGTCAAGAGCTCGAAATGCCCCGCAAATCCAATGGGGCGAACAGCGACGCTCCATCAATTCGATGGGCGTCGCACCAAGTAAAACGTACGTCTCGCTTACCACTCGTCGCCGTCTTGCTCTCAGCTGACTCGCGCCTTGCAGCCATCAAGACATGCGTGACCTCAAGATAAATTATTATTATTTATATATAGAAATTAAGCCCGGTTTCGCAGGCGCATCGAGCGCAACCGCCGGCCCTGCGATTCAAGACACCGACCCGAGGTACGGTCGACCGTCGCTTGTGCGGCGCGGTCGTTCGTGGCGCAGGCCTCTACGTGGCCCTCGGGACTAGTACCTGCTTCGGCGGGGAAGCTAACGTGCGCCGAAATTGTGTCATAGTAATCGTCGTTGTCTCGTTTCTGACTTCTGTATACTATTCATCCGGATGTATCAGGATTTACTGTTGGTAGTCATAGTCATATGAGAGCTTGAGCGATGATCTTTGAGCGTCGAGTGTTCCTTTCGCGCATCGCACTTCGACGAATGAGGGCCCGCGTATGGGTCGCAAAGTACTCACAGGCCGTCTATGAGCTCGCGGATCTTGTGGAATTCCAGCCTGTCACCTTGTCCGCGCATTGATGAGCAAGGCGAGCACGCGACGCGAACAACCGCGATGTCGCGGTCGACGTCGTACCAAGCGAGGAGTAGTCTTAGAGTAGACGCTGTGGTAGTTATCTGGTTTAACGCCAGTGTGGCTGTCTCTGCTGCTGAGGATCGAGGCGCCATTGGCTCAAAATATCGAGACTGTTGAGTCCGGCGAGTCTGCCGGACTCTGGCGGACTCCGAGGATCACATGACGCTCTCGGGAAGTAAGTACCCCTGGCGCCCAGACACCTAGACCCTGCTGATACATTATCGCTACATCTCGGTAATCTACGACCACTTCATTGTCTCGGCTCCTGCTTACTGCCTGCCCATACGTATTATATTGTATCGCATAGCGTAGAAGTCGATTTTAATGGTATTTTTCATTTACATGCATACTTATCCTAAGGTCGCTCCCGCAAGTTTGGGGTATTGAGGTCTTCGCGGCGCTGCTGCTCATCCCACCTTGTATGGGGACGAATAGCAGGAGGAAGACAACGTCCGTAAAGACCATCATCGGGGTGCCAGCATCAGCAGATGTCAGAGGGAAGAATACCCAACACCCTGCTGCAAAAGATTGGCTACTTCGCGCAAACATCATGTCGACGAGCTCCACCAGTACCCTGCTCTGCTCTCT
>NW_006766891.1:683270-752788 GCF_000275845.1 Dichomitus squalens LYAD-421 SS1
ACGACCACTTCATTGTCTCGGCTCCTGCTTACTGCCTGCCCATACGTATTATATTGTATCGCATAGCGTAGAAGTCGATTTTAATGGTATTTTTCATTTACATGCATACTTATCCTAAGGTCGCTCCCGCAAGTTTGGGGTATTGAGGTCTTCGCGGCGCTGCTGCTCATCCCACCTTGTATGGGGACGAATAGCAGGAGGAAGACAACGTCCGTAAAGACCATCATCGGGGTGCCAGCATCAGCAGATGTCAGAGGGAAGAATACCCAACACCCTGCTGCAAAGATTGGCTACTTCGCGCAACATCATGTCGACGAGCTCCACCAGTACCCTGCTCTGCTCTCTCCTTCATAGAGGAGAGGAATCCGGAGTGCGCGGAGCAAGCGATTCCGTGCGCACCTGGCAAGTACAGGATCAGAGCCAACGCTCTCCAGCCTGGCGCTCCCTAAGCGGGAGCTAGATGGTTCCCATTGTGTTCGCTTTGGCGACGTTCAGGTCGTCTCCCCAGTTTCTTCAAGTTGTCTTGGACGAGCCGACGGACCACCTCAACTACCTGATGACAGAGGCACTTTGGAGATGGAGGCGTTATTGATAATTGGGCACAGTGCACATCGTAACCCATGACCAGTCCTTTGTCTCCAAGGCAGCTGAGCAGGTTTATGCAGTAGGGAAAGGTCAATTAGTGTACTTAGAGGGAGGCATGGAGGAGTACGTCATATTGTATCGGAAAAGCGATCTCAAGTGACAACTGCATTGGGCTTGTATGTTATTTTGTGATGTAGACTAGATGAGGGCTCGCCGATTGCACTAGACAGATGTTGTGTGCAATTACCTACTACCGCCGATTGAGGACGGCGGAAGCCGTTTCTTCGAGCTGGTTTACATTCGCCAGTGGCAGGGTTCGTGCCATTAGTCTCATATATTCCGTAGACAACACGATACTATACGTGGACGCGTCAATGGCTTGTATCTAGTGTTGCCACGAACTAGTATGTACGTGCACCCCTTTGCGCTGGCACAAGAAATTCGCAAAAGGCGCCAGGGGGATCTAGCGGCAATCAGCAGTGCCTTGCTTGGCCAGATCATGTGATCCCCGGAGTCCGGCGGAGTCCGCCAGACTCGCTGGACTCAACGGTCTCGATGTTCTCCATTGGCTGATGTGGAACTTCACGTTTTGGCTAACTGACCGAACGCGACGGCAGCTAGGCGCGTCCAGCCCGTCAAGAGCACCCGGAGGGTGTGTTGCCGCGGCTGACCGCGCATACATACCCAGATACTGGCGACTTGGCCCCGCTTGATTCAGCGAAGCCAAAGTTGACCGCGCCCAGACTACGGAGCCAGCGCAGCAACACGTCCCTTGCGTCTGTTCACAAGCGGATGCACAATCACGGGCGAGCTGGTGTGAATCTCCGTCCAGCGAGTGCTGAGCCGCGCCCTCGTGTCATACAGTGGTCTGATAAAGTGGCCCTGGGTACGATACAGGTACATCCAAACTGCAAAAGACATTGGCCCAAAGTAAGTGACGCACGTCGTACATACCGAAATCCCCTTAGCCCTCGTCGACATCGATCACCTCACGCACGGGCGTCGACCTCCCATCCCGCGTCTGCCCATCAGCCTCAGCACCCGCAGAGCCCGCCCCGTCCGGACCAGGAGAGCCCGCCTTCGCCGCCGCGGGCTTCTTCGGGCGCGCGGCCTCGGTGAGCCTCGCAAACGCCGCCTTGTTCGCCCTCTACGTCCCCTCGTCAGCTCTCCGCCCCCTCCCCCTCTGAAAAGCAGCAACAGCAAAAACAGGCGCACCTGGTATGCGACCGCGTCCTCGACGACCACCCGCCTTCCCCTGCCCTCCGCGTCCTCCGCGCGGCGCAAATCCTGGCGGAGCTGCTCGAGCGTGCGCCGCTGGCGCGCCGCGCGGTCGACGTTCGCGTTGTAGAGCACGACCCAGCGCGCGTGCCGCCGCGCGAGCGCGGCCTTGTCCCCATGCGCGGGGAGGTCCCACGCGGCGAGCATCTCCGCGATGCGCTTCTGCGGGTGGATGTCGTACGCGACCTTGGGGAGGTGCTGCTCCGCGTCCGTGTCGGAGAGGGGGTCGGGGGTTGCGCTGTGTACGGGCGGGGCGCGAGGAGTCAGTAGTCAGTATGGGGAGGGGGGGGCGGAGGGGGCGAGCATGGAGGACGGGAGGCGCACCGCGACTTTCCCTTTCCCTTTCCCTTTCCCTTGCCGCCCTTCGAGGGGGCGCTGCCTCCGCCCCCCGCGAGGAGCCGCGACCACTGCTGCTTCTGCTTGCTTTTTGCGGCGTCGGGCAGAGGGGCGCTCGCAGAGCCTTCGGAGAGGTAGCGCTTGCACCCGCTGTCGATGTGCATGTTGATGCTGCTGGACGGCACGTCCTTCTGACAGATCGGGCAGGCCACCAAGTCTATCGCAGCCGTCGGTGGTTCAGTAAACGTGCGCTCGCGGGTGGGCGTGGAGGCCATGTACCTGGGAGGGGAGTGATGTCAGGGGTAGACGAACCAGAGGGCACGGGGCTGGAGGGCATGGCGACCGCTTCGTCGTCGGAGCTCGCTGAGGGGCCGGGGGAGGCGAGTCTCCTGCGTTTGCGCCCCGCGTGCCCGGAGGCGTTGGGGTCGGGGCGATTGTGTGGAAGCGTTTCAGGTTGCTCCTTCCGTTTCTGTTCCTCTTGGGCGTAGCGGAGCACTAGCGGCCTGGGTGAAGGGAGCACATGTAGGGCGTCATGAAGTAACAGCGGGGCGGAGCTCACCTAGCTGCCTGCCACGCTTGCACCGCAGTCTCCATAGCTACGTTCTTGCGCAGATGGACCTCAGTGGCTGGCTTGCGACAAGTCGGACACTGGGGTTGCTCGGGCAGTGCGGAGCGTATGCACTGCAGAGCACTTGAGTCTCGGGACGTCTGGGGCGATGAACGGGCGGACACTCACGCACCGCGGAGCAGAAGGTGTGGCCACAGTTAAGGGAGACAGGGGCGTCGTAGAAGTCGCGGCATATACTGCATCGGAGGGCGTCGTCGAAGGCTCGGAGACCAGGGGTGGTGGTGTCGTCGGGGAAGTCGGTGGAGTCTGAGATGTCCTGAGCGAGGAGCCTGTCGAGCATTGAGGCCATTGCGGCTGCCTAGCATGGGCGACGCAGTGAGGGACAGCCGGTGAATGCGCGAGGCGGAGACTGTGGCTGCAGCGCTGCAGAGCGAGGCCCGGGAGTCGGACCAACGACGCGACGCGACCCCGCGAGCCAACTCGCCCTGTGACTCGCATCGACGCGTCACTGTCACGTGACTGCATGCGCGTGCCACCAGCTGCAAGCATTCGCGCATACACCTCCCCCTTGGTCCGCAACGTTGTTGATGCATCTCAGCCGGCAGACTCTCGCGACGAACTCCGAGCCGGTATGCTGCCAGCGCAGGATATGGCGGCCGTCGAGGAGCCCATGGGCAATGGGCCGTCGCAAACGTACAACTCCTCGTCGCCGATGAACACTCTACCGCCGGAGCTGCTTGGACTTATCCTCACATTCCTCGTCCTGCCTATGAATCTGCAACCCAAACTACGCGGTGCACGAGGGACTATGCTACCCGACCCCCTATACGACCGCCCAGCTCAAGTTCCATCAATGAATGCGGATATTCTTGGGGTAACGCACGTTTGCAAGTACTGGCGTGCGGTGGCCATCCGAACTCCTGATCTATGGGCGTCGTTCGCCGTCTTCCATCCGGACCTCGCGCAGGAGTGTTTGGTACGCTCGAAGACCGTCCCCCTGTCCCTTTCCATAGAGTACGCCGTTTCGCCGCATGTCACTCCCATCCTTGGAGACTCGGCCCATCGCCTTCGTTCAGTGTACGTTCGCCAGAAGACGAATATAATAGAGTCGGTATGGCGCCAGCAGCTTGTCACGCGTCCGGCTCCCTGCCTAGAAGAGCTGTTCGTCGAGGATAGCGAACGGCACTTTCGGCTCGACGGCCCTCCCCTCCCGGAGGATGCGACATCTCCACTGCCAGTGATGTTCAGCGGCGTTATCCCACGTCTACGCACCCTCGTCCTCAGAGGCGTACCTATGACATTCACTTCCCCCCGACACCCTGATCCACCTTGAGCTTGGGGAACTATACTTAGCACCACTTCGCTCGTTCTCATCTTTTCTCGCGATGCTTCGGAGTTGTCCATCACTCGGAATCGTGAACATACGCGGCTGGTTCGAAGTCGCTTCCGATCCTGTCGCACTCCCGAAGCTGGAAAAGCTGTATATGGAGCTTGAGCTTAGGCTAGCTCCGGGAGTCTTGCTCGCGTCCCTAGCTCTCCCATCTAACGCTGACGTAGCTGTCCTCCCCGCTGTGCTTGAAGAGGGACTCTTCCCGACACTACTAGGCGCCATTACCCCATCTTCTGCTCCACCGTGCTTTCAAAGCTTCCGCTGTCTCAGTGCTTCATGGGATGGCGTTGGCGAATGGCATATGCAAGCCTACCGCCGGACTACCGCACAGTCGGGCCGACCCGCACTCGAAGTCGACGGGAGGGACGCAACGTGGGCAGCGCCCGGTGTGCCAGAGCATTGGGCTGGCTTCCTCTACGACTGGCCATTCGATCCCTCCCGGATCGAAACGCTCATTCTGGACCACCGCCCGGACCCGTACCCGTCTCACCTGTCGGAGTCAGACGGCATAAACTCCACCCAAGGGGGACCAGTACTAGTGTTCGGGCACTGGGACCCCGTATTCGGGCAGCTACCAGCGCTCACGTCCCTCACGGTGAAGCACCTCCTACCCACGGAGATGGAGTCGCTCATCGAGGCCTTGAAGGGATCTGCGTCCGGGTCAGGGCTGGTCTGCCGAGGTCTAGCAACGCTTGAAGTCACCAGTACGCGGATTACAGAACGAACGCGATGTGGCTTGATTGAGGTTATTGCTGTGCGCAGTCCGGGAGTAGGCCTAGGGAGGGCGTTCAAGCACATACACCTGGTGGAATGCCCTTTCGAAGGGGCTGGTAGCTTTGTGGAGGCATTGAACATTGAGGTACACATCGGACAGTAGCCAGACACTTGCGTTGCGTACCAACTCGCGGTATTGTGGGGTTGACGGTTTTGGTCGCGCTCTTCCGTGTACTATAGCTGAGCGCACTTATGCTCGGTTGGTTGAAGTTGTTGAGTAGGGTTGTCAGGTAGCCCAGAATATCTGTCCAGTACCTCCCGTACATGACGTCGTCGACGCTCGACGCGTGACTGCACGCGCCTTGCCGACGGTACGTAGCGAGTGGGAGTGCCTGCCGAGCCCGTTGATAGCACAATTGATGGAAACTTCGCTTGCTCCACTACGCCAGCCCTTGCCCTTCTGACGGAAGCACGCAAATCCCAGATCGGGCTCCGATGCATCCACGATCCCCATTCTGCCCTTTCCCTACATAGCACATGTCGTTCATAACTATGGAGCGCTCCTGATCGCAACATGAGGTTATGCGGCTGTTCCCTGCAGCCCCTGATCTATGTTGCAGCCCAGCTATAGCATTCAGACTTATCATCATGGCTACATAGAGCCGCATCCTGAACCATCCCTCCGTGTAGGACCCACCTCAACCCCACCATGGGAGAAGGCGCGATACCCCTCGACAGAGCCTACCTCGTAGCCATCTGGCTCGAGACTCTTTTCTACGGTACGTACTCACCATCCTACCGCCTTCTCCCGCTCACCGCCATCGCTCTTCGTCCTCGGCAGGATGCAACGTCTGTCTCTTCGCCTCCTACCTTTACGTCACCCGCTTCAGCCGCCAACCCCGCCACATCTCCCCCTACATCTTCTGGGTCGGCTGCCTCATGTTCTGCTTCTCCACCGTGCACGTCTCCCTCGGCTTCGCCCGCCTCGTCTGGGGCTTCATCGACTACCGGGATGACCCCGGCGGGCCCGCCGCCTTTTTCTCTGACGTCTCCCAGCCCCCAAACGTCGCCAAGGTCATCATCCACACCGTGAACTCCATCCTTGGCGACAGCATCGTCGTGCGTACCTTCTCCGTCCTGCTGCGATCTCGGCGCTCGGTACTGACCGACGGGTGGGGTTACGGCATCTTGATGGGCAGGTCTGGAGGTGCTACCATGTCTGGGCGGCGGAGTGGAAGGTGTGCGTGCTGCCTGTGCTCCTGATCATCGCTTCTGCAAGTGAGTGGACCCCTCATAGCATACGCGGTATACCGCCCCGCTCACAAGAGGGCACGCACAGTCTGTGGCTTTGGCCAAGCGTACATCTTCGCGACCGCCAAGACGACACACAGCGCCTTTGCTGCGGTACGTCCCACCCGTCCTCGTGCAATGCGCACCGCTCAACGCGTCCGCTAGACCCTCGCGCGGTGGAACGGCTCCCTCTTCTCGCTATCCTTCGCGACAAACGTAGTCGTCACAGGCCTGATCGCAGCACGACTCTGGTACGTCTCATTCCCCCCCCCTCCCCCACCCCCTTCTTCCCCCCCCTGCTCCACAATTGACCGCCGCCCAACAACTCTCTGCATCACACACGCGTCCTGGCCCCGCACTCATGACCATCCCAGGTACCTCTCGCGCGCTTCGGGCGCCTCGGGCGTGTACCGGTACCGCTTCGCACGCGCGTTCCTGCTCATCATCGAGTCCGCGATGATCTACTCTACCGCGGTGCTCATCGAGATCGTGCTCTACTTCTCCGGCAACAACGCGTTCTACATCGTCTACGACCCCATCGCCCAGCTCACCGTGCGTCGCCTCCCCCTGTCTCATGAGTCTCCTTTCCGGACAACGCTGACATGCCGCCCGCCCGGCCAACGTACACAGGGCATGGTCCCCACGACGATCATCATCGTCGCCGCGCTCGGGCTCACCTACTCCGAGGACTCCGCCGCGTCCACCACGCGCGCGTCCACGATCCAGTTCATGGCGAGCAGCGGCGCCGGCCGCGCTGCGCGCCGCTTCGCGTCCTCCGCGTCTCGCTCCGGGACAGACGTCGACCCCGAGATTTCCGTCATCGACATCTCCGACGACAAGCCCGAGGGCGGGCTCGAATTGCGGGCTTCTGCGCTCGCCTGGCGGTAGCCCGCTCTGGCTGGTTCTGGGGAGGCGTCAGCCGTTACCCACGGAACCGTATTGCTGCATACCGTGGCCCGTGGGCCGGGCAGGGCTCGGTATACGACGCACGCGGAACCCCCCCCCCCCTACATTGCTGAACGTTTCACGTTTGGGGACGGCGTGATATACCGGAGTAGTGTATACCCGGACCGCAATGGAGACGTACATGATGATGTTGTAGTATGTAGCAGCCGTGAGGACCAACCATTTCCGGTTCCAATCTGCGTAGGGTTAATTGTCAATGATCATCCCTTCGGACCTCCGAGTCCCCGATACATAATCTGCACCAAGATGAGTTCGTTCCACAGGCTCGGGTCGTCTGGTCAAAGACCCGGACCCGGACATCTTCGAGATCATCAGCAGAATTCATTCATAGACAAGAAACATCTTCGACATCATCTATAGACCTCGTCCACGATACCATCGAGAGAAGCCTCTTCCCCGCAGTCAGTGCTCAACCACGGCCTCTAGTCGAGAACAAACCACGTCGGACACATGGATTGATACACAGCAATCTGGCGGACCCCTGCACTCCTGACAGCAGTCGCTAGCACGGGCAGTGGCGGTGCCGGTGGCGGACAGCTCTTAATGAATTTGTACCCGGCGAGACCGGACGTGCCGCCCACCAGAGACATCGGAATCGCGATCTGTCAAATGTCAAATGTCCCTGCTCCGACCAAAGCTGGCGAGGGCTCGTACCACGACCGCTCAGCGAGGACTGCGATATGCCATTGCTGGGGTGCACGAGACCGTCGGGGGCTTGAATGGTAGCCGGGGAAGGGGCACTTAGCATCGGGCCAACCCCAGCCTCCGCTCATGCCAGAGATTCCGAAGCGGCTGCACGCATGTTCCCCGATGCAGACAACGCAACGCGGACAAAGAAATCAGGCTGCTCACTTGGGAGAGAGTAGCACCGCGCATACAGGCCCTCTGTGATTATCAAACCATTCCGGTAGCCTTTCAAGTTTCAGCGGCGCCGCTCTGTCAGACGCAGACACGATGGAAGTCTCTTGCGACGTGAGCAGCGCAACACCATAGATTCAGTGGTCTGGAGCATGCGGGTATTCGCTGGCCACACGCGGCCATGAGACCTGGGACGATAAGTCCATTCGTACGTCGAGGAGGAGCGAGGGCTTGCCGAGATTTCTTGCAGCACCCGCAGGCTCGCATGTTTTGTGCACCGCTTCTCGTCTCTTGATAGACACCCCTCCGATGTCGGAGGCCGTGTCAATATTAAATCCCGGTTTTATATCCATAAGTACGGCTTTGTGCGCGACAATATGATTGTGGAGGTAGTGGTCGCTGAAAAGGAGCTTACAGCGGCACAGGGGCAGTCGGACGTGTCAGACGCCGACGCACGAGCGGACTTCACACGCTTCTTGAAAGCGACGCTCACCTTGTACATGCAATGCAGCCCGTCTGTTAGTCCTCCGTACGCTGTCGACGAGGCTCAGAGAGAACATGCGTCCCTTCGCAGTGGCCAAGGACGGACCCTCATGCCAAATCGAAAGGCTCAGCTTTACAACGACTATCCCGGAACCCTTGGAGGCTGTGCCTTAGTGCCATGTGCTCGATACTTGGTGCTCGTATGAGAGCCGAGCATGTGTATAGGTGAGTGATGTCATCTGCATCCATGTTGATGATGTTGCAGAGGCCGAGGTCGAATTGCCTACACCGTTGCCTAATGTAAATGTCCCTGGCCGACCTAGCCATCGTCGCCTTGTGCTTTCTTGCTGCGCTTGTGCGGCCATGGAGCCTGTTTTGACACCGTTGTCTGATCATTGTGTACTGTCTTCGGTGTCTGTCCAATTTGTTTGCGCACTCAAGGGCCAGGAAGATGACTGGGAGGAGCGCCGTTCACGATGCACGTCTTTCGGGCATCGGTGTGGCCTTCAGTGCAGGAGACAGCTAACGATGCTGGTTGTATGATCGTCCCCGCCTCCTCGTGACGAAAAATCTGTACAATGTTCTGGATCACCGGTTGGCGGTCGCATGCTTCCAGCTCGTCGCGCAGCGCCTAACATATCTCGGTTTTACTCACCAACGTCCAGCTGACCTGCCTGGCGCGGGTGAGCTTGGAGTCCTACATGGCAATACTGGTGCTCTCACAGGGTTACATCTCAATATCTGACAGACGTGTCAGTTAGATCTTCTGCAACTGCTAGCTTTCCGGATCAAGAGTTGTGAACAAACATCTGCCACCGACAGAGGGCAGGATCGCAGCCCACTGTATTCGGCTGGCTTCGAGAGTACTGTTGTCGACACGTATCTTGACATGTCACGCGGTCAGCTCGAAGCAGCATGTGCTCCTTTTCTGCAGTCTTCCAAACTTCGCGCATCTCACCCGGGGCACAATATTCGGAAGATTAGGGTCAGGTACGTGATACAATGCAACTGTTTTCGGAACCCCGCCGGGATCCTGGCTGGGATTGAGCCTATGTTACATCAAAACCGCCGTTGTCGTGCGGTATCTCGAAGTCGTGCGGCGTTCTCGATAGTGCAAGCGCTCGGGAGCGCCGCATGGCGCATCTCTTCCTAACGACCTCTCTGAAGCCCGGTCCATTTGGTATCGCGTGAGTTCATCCAAAATAGTCCTCTTTTATCACGCTTCCGCCGATGTAGCCCAATGGCGTCTCGGCCTGGCCACTCATCGAGAGGACACCCATGCGGGTACGCGCGGTCACCAGTGCCTCTGTTCGATCTCCCTGCCCGCAACGGCTTTTCTAACAACGCGCGTGCGTCCCCGCATTGTGCGTTATGCACCCGTGCGAGATCAAATTGAACCGGAAGACACTCGCGTTCTAGCGTCGCGGAGATGATAAAAAGGCCCTCTGTTGCCTTGTCCTGTCCTCGGGCACCCCTCCGGTTTACGCTACTAAGCTTCGCTCGCGAACCCCTGGCAGTCCAAGGTCGAAGATGATCTCATTCTGGCTCGCATCCGCTCTTTCCACTCTGTCCATCGGGGCGCTCAATGTCCTCGCCTTCGATACCTCGAGGACTGACAACGTAAGTTCTTCTGTACTCCATGGCAGCATCTTCTATCGATACTGATTGTCTTGACCCATAGGTCGCTGTGTAAGCTACACATATGCGTCTCCCTTGCGAACGACCTTGACGTGTTCGTTGTAGCTATTGGGGACAGAATTCATATGGTGCTACGCACTCCGACACCGCGAACTTCCAGAAGAACCTTTCCTTCTACTGCCAGGTTCGACATAAGAACTCTGGGGAAATACAAGAGCATACACTGATTGAATGTGATCCAGGACGATGCAATTGACGCATTCCCGATCGCGTTCTTGAATGTCTTCTTTAGCACCGGGGGCCTGCCATCTATCGACCTTGCAAACGTAAGCCTCTCCGGCGTCCGGTATCGAAAAATGATCCGCGCATACTGTACACTCATTTCCTGGAATAGATCTGCAGCACCGCAACAAATCCGCTCTTCCCTGGCACGAACCTGCCTGACTGCTCGTTCATCGCCTCGGACATCGAGACCTGCCAGTCTAAGGGCAAGATCGTCACGATCTCCCTCGGTGGTGCCACCGGTGGCGCCGGCTTCACCTCCGCCTCCCAGGCGTCCGCATTTGGTGACACTATCTGGAACTTGTTCCTCGGTGGAACGAGCAGCACTCGTCCCTTCGGTAGTGCTGTCCTCGACGGGTTCGTGCTTCCAAGCCGCGCTGCATCGAGTGCTCATATTGATCATGTCCATCCAGTATTGACTTGGATATCGAGGGTGGCTCCACCCAGTACTTCGATTCTTTCGTCAACCGCATCCGGACACTGGCATCAGGCGCTCCCAAGAAGTACTATGTTACTGGCGCTCCCCAGTGCCCCTACCCCGATGCCTACATGTCCACGTGAGTGGTCTGCGTCTCGTATCATACAAAGGCATGTCTTAGTCTTTCAATAGGGTCTTGAACGCTGTCGGCTTCGACGCCGTCTACGTCCAGTTCTACAACAACTATTGCAGCTTGCCCAACTTCAACAACGCCAATGACTGGGACTTCGGCCTCTGGGACACTTGGGCGAAGACGGTCTCGCCCAACCCGAACGTCAAGATCTACATCGGCGCTCCTGGCTCGAGCTCTGCTGCTGGCTCGGGCTACGTCGACGCAACTACTCTCGCCAACATCGCCCTCTCGACGCGCAGCCAATACTCCTCTTTCGGCGGTGTCATGCTCTGGGATGCCTCGCAAGCATACGGTACGCATCATATCTTTCAGTCGTTTGCTTGAGCTAATGTCTACCTCAGCGAACGGCCGCTTTGACCTCGCTATCAAGAACGCCATCAAACAGGGCGGCAACGGCGGCACGACCTCCACTCCGGTCACGGTCTCTGTCCCATCCACGACTAGCACTCCGGCGACGACGACGACCCCCACCACGGTCTCCACTCCCAAGACCACCTCTACCACTCCGGTTTCGACCACGACCGCGTCCTCAGGCTCCTGCGCGAACGTCGCCGCGTGGGTCTCGAACATTGCCGTAAGTCTCCCTGGCTTCGTCTTCCGATCTGTTGATTCCACTGACATATCGCCCGTTCGCAACAGTACAACGGCGGGCAGCAGGTCGTGTACAACGGCCACCTCTGGACGGCGAAGTGGTGGAGCTATGCCGACGTTCCTGGAGGCGCGGCGGGCGACTGGACCGATGACGGCGCGTGCACGTCGTTCAACGCTGCGATCCCCACTCAGCGGTCCGCGTTCATGAGCGCGATCAGCTCCGCGCCTAAACCCACGCAGTGAGCTGTGGGTGGATGGGCTATCTTAATCTCTCACTCGGGTTTGCTGTCAACACTATGTAGATGATCATACGGGAATACAAGGGCATTAAATATATGGTCGGCTGTCGTGCCGACATGGTTGAGGACCGCGGGCCGGGGTGCGCAGATGCACGCCCACCCAGTGCAGAGAAGTTCTGGGTCCCAGACGCAATCCGAGCTGGGATGACTGGACAACGTGTCCTGGTGCGAACGACGGAACATCGGACAGCCTCAACGGGCTGGTAGGCGAGAGATGGAATGTGATTGCGCTGGCCCAGGTGAGAAGCACCGTATCCGTATCTGCTATTGATGAATGCTGACTTACGTGTAGGCTACTGTATACACGATGGATCATAATCATAAGTGCTAGCGCGGAGTCTCGTATAAAGCAAGCTGTGTTCATCTCTTGGCACCGTGGATTCTTGGGGTGCTTCGAGGCTACCGCAGCACCGGCGCGGCGCCAAGCGCTGCGATAGAGAAGTTCTTTGTCGCGTTCCCTGATGACTTCTACTGTGCCATTTTACCTAATTCAGGATGGATCCTGCATTGCGGCATCCTCGAGGTTCAATCTCGTGGCCGGTTCCTCGGAGGACCGCACTGTCAAATTGATAAAGGCTTGCAGCTGGCACTGGTATCCCGCTTTGATCCATGGCCTCCGTCCCTGCTGCCCCCTCCGTACCTCTGACTCCAGCGGAGAGAGCTCTGAGGGACTCACTATTGCCTCAGGAGTTCCGAGATGTTCACTTGTACGCATTCACTCGGAAGACAATCTTCTCGGACGGCTCCAGCCGGATCGATCACCCGTTACCCATCTTTGCCGTAGGGTCCATCCTGAAGGATACGGACCATTTCTCGAAACGTGAGCAGATCACTCTGCTCTACGAGCCCGCCGTCCCTCTCCTGACATAACCTCGTCACAGTCCTAACCTCTGGTTTCGCCGAGGCTAGCACTGATGGGCAGAACCCAATTCGACAGTATGCTCACGAATCGGAGTATGACTATGATTCCGACAGCGATCTCGACGAGTTTGAGGAAGTCGAAGATGTGCGAACCCCTGTAGCCTCTCTGTCTTCTAAGGGCAAGGTCAAAGAAGAGAATGTGAACGAGCCGGAGAGTCCCATGAGAATGGAGGGCGGTAGAAACGAGAAATCCCATCGGGTTTTCATTCCCAACATAGCCCACCGCACGTATGTCTCCAAATGTGCCGGAAGGTGTCCCTCACTGAGCTACGGTTTCCTCTGCCAGCCTGAAAGCTTGCATCTTCTACTTGTACACCGACAAGATCAACTTTCTTCCTCTCCGCTCGAAAGGATCGGCACAGAGACGCCTTGCTTTTTTGACCACAGCCGGTACTCTTGCTCCTCCATGCTCTCCGAAATCTATGTATCGCCTAGCCGAAGCGGTGCGTAGTGATCCCTATGCGTACATGTCTTGCATACACCGCGTCTGACTTGAAGCGACAACGTCAGTACGGCATATCGAAGCTGCAGGACCTTGCGTACGACGCAATAGTCTCCCAGCTTGGTCCGCAGAACATCGTGACAGAGGCCTTCTCGAGCTTCTTTGCAAGGTGTGCAGACTTCGCGCACTCATTCCATGAAATTTTGTATGCATTTTCATCGGCTTTTCCCAGATATGATCGCCTGCGGGAGCACGCCGTCTCCTACCTATCTCAGGTTTACTCCGATCCCGCAGTCCAAGAAGCTCTTCCAGATTTTGTTGATAGAATCGCGCTGGGATGTCTCCCGCACGCCAGTGGGGTCCTCCGGTCCCTTCTCGGCCTACGCGTCACGCTGGCGCCTCCATCGAGAACTACTCAGCCCATCCGGAACATCCAATCGGAACAAGGTGTGCACGGCTGATTCATGGAGGAGAGGGCGCTCATACAACTGCGTCCTCAAAAGTGGTTGGCAACACGCTGGAAGATGCGGCTCCGGGCGGGTCGATATCCTCACCGATGCCCAACTCAGCTTCCGGTCCTTCATTACTCCACTCTCCCGGGCCCCTTCATAGTGACGATGAACGGCGCTTGTCGCGTAAAAGGAAGATGCAGAAACGAGCCAAAATGTCAGTGGCAGACAGCCAGACGAGTGACCAGTGACGTCGTCCCTCGTCAGTAGATTATGCACATGTATGTATTACAGACCTCAAGGCATCTGATGCGCTTTCATCCACACCCTTCCGGGCAGACCCAGCAGCCCTCCCCGCCGACATACTTCCTCTAGTACTTCCGTGCTCAAGTCCACACCCACGGCACCCGTGATGTCCACTGCCACCCCGCGTGCCCGACCGGGGTCGAACGTTACCGTGATCTCGACGAGTCCCGAAATTGGCGGGCGCTCTGGAGTGGTCATCGTGATGCGCGCGTGCCCGCGCCCCAGCGAGAACGCGTCCATATCCGAGTCCGAGAATGGCGGGACGGGTTGTGGGATCCTGATGTTGACAGGAATGCTGCGGGGTTCGATGTGTCCTGGAGGTCATCCTCGCATGTGAGCGATTTGTGCGAATGAGATAGAGAGTCCGAAGAAAGACATACCTTTCAGTACGGCTTGGAGGTCGTCCTCGGTCACTGTCGCGTCCGCTTCGTCTTCTACGGTCTGGTTGGGGTTGAGGCCCTCCGGAACCCACTGACAGCTCGTCAGGATCTCATTGAGCCAACATTGTTCTCGTACAATCTGCGTCGCAAATTTTCTCATCTATGATCAGGACGATGGCGCTGATACTCGCTTCGTACCTCCAAGATGCTCCAGACCTCCTTCAGGGTCCTGACGGGGATAGTTTCCAAGATGAAGCCGGGCTCGTCTGGCGTGTTGAGTCGAAGTTGGAGCGGTGGATGCACAGAGGTAGGTGATGTCTGGTAGAAACAATGATGAGTCAGAAATGCGGCCGGATGACAAGCAGACTTACATAGAGCGCCGTGTAACGCTCAGGCGATATCGGAGTCTGCGTATGCGGGTTGAACTATCCGACACTTTTCAGTCTCGCAAACAATATGTCACGCTAGATCCAAGGCGAACACTCACCAAAAGATCAACCCAGCTCCCCGTCCCGAACGCCATCATCGGCACGTCACTCATATGGTCAATGCTCCCAAACGGGTTCACGACCATCTCAATGTCCCGCATCCGCGACTGGCTCATCACCACCCCGGGGTACTTCCCGCCTTCCGTGAAGTCGAGCAGCCAGCTGAACGGCTGCTGACCCTGCGCCTCGCGCGCCGCGGGGAACAGGAACTCGAGCTTGTCCGCGTCCTCGACGAGCGTCGTGGACGTGCGTGCGTCGAGGCCGGACATCGACATCGAGTCCGCGTGGTAGGCCGGGGGCGGGTTCGGAGAGAGAACGAGCGTAGCGATTGTCATGCCTGGTTGACGTGGGTGTGTAGTGAGAGCGGTGCGGAGATGATGGAAGGGAACGTCGAGGTTGGGAAGGTGGTTGATTGGTGGGCCGGTAGGCTGGGATGTGCGGAGGAGCTTGAGGTATGCGAGGGGCGAGAGGTATGTGAGGAAGGATATTGATGGAGATGTGAGGTATGGTAGTGGGAGTGCGTGCGCCCGTAGGAGGAAGACGTCGAGCGGTGTGTTCGCCCCGCCCTTTTCTGACCTGTTGTATGTGAATGAGCCGGGGTGTCCATATCGCAGACTGAATGAATGCGTACTTCTGAACAACTACTGCCTCTCTGCTGGCGAGTTTCTCGACTTCAAGTGACATCTTGTCAATGAAGGAGAACCACCGTAGCCCACCATCACCTTCAGCAAGCGCTAAATGGTCCAACTTCATGAGGTATGAGAGATGGTCAGATAAGAGGTTGCCTATTCGTGCGGCTTCAACGCTGTCGCGTTGCGCGTCGTCCTTCTGGACCTCGTTCAGGAAAGCCCGGATGGCGTGCGCTAAGAAACCATCGAGAGATACTGAATTCCCGGAGGAAGACTCCCCAGTGCTGTTAGGGATCGCGTATGCTGTCTTGAGAGTGGCCACATCGATAGTGGGTTTTGCAGGATTGGTTCGGTCAATGGCGAAGTCGATGTCAACGACAAGGACCTTGCCACCAAGCACTACAGTTGTCCGGCCATTCTGCTCTGGATCGTTGAACGCCTCCATTCCAGCTGACGCTCCCCATTCTAGAAGACGTTTGAGAAACCATTCAACGAGGAGCGGTCTTTCCAGCGGTATGTCTTCGCCGAACATGATGCCGACGCGTTTTCGAAGAGTGCTAACCAGATGGCGGGCGCTCTGTTCTGACTAGCTCATGAGTGATGACCGCGTCAGCAGCAGTAGATCACCCCAAATGTCTCGCTGAACTGCTGAGCTCACCCGCTGGACCGAGGACGCTATAGACGCCTGCTGCCTGTATAGTGATAGTAGTCTTGGATTATTGAGGGGCAAGGACAAATGTGCGTTGAGAGACAATGCTGCCTGGTTAGTCGCCTCCACTAAGCGTCTCAGGGTCGAGATTGTGTCCTCCGGGTTCGAAGCGAAAGGATGAAAACCGCCTGATGTGAGAGCATCCTGAGATGCGAACTGCTGCAGTGCTGACAAGATTGTGGGCGGGAGAATGTTCTTCGTCTCTGACGGCGGTGCTGCCATAAGACTTTCCATTGATTGTCAATGAGAATTCTGTGTAGTCACCATCAGTATTGAGTACGGTGCACCGTGAGATACAAGTATCGGAAGTACGACTCGGAAGGAGGTCGCGCTGCCGCACTGACCCGTCGGAATCCACCGCAACCCTAGGAGCGGGACATAGCCAGAGCATGTTTTGAGCATGAAATCGTAGCTCTACGTTCATGGCGTTGTTCTCTCTCACCGTAGATGTATATCGTTAAATGTAAGTGGTTGCGGTGTACGTGAGCTTGTTGAAGTCGCGCTGCAAGTTGCCGCCCGCTGTGGGCAATGGGAGATTAGATAAGATTGAGTTATAAACGTCCATCGCAGTCGGCGCGCACGCATCGACCCAGTGCAGCGACTCTTCCGAGTATGTAGCTTGCACCCCCATCCTTTCAATTAAATGCGTGTTACATAGACTCACGTCACGCCCTTATGTGGGCTTGTTTTAGCATACCTTGGTTGCATTACGAGCGTAGACAAGGTCAGAAATCTTTTGCAATCCCTGCACGAGGCCGGCGTATATATGCCGCCCATGTGGACGCAATGGGGCCGAGACCAGCCGCTGAACTCGTGTTCAGGCTGACACTGCTTCCCCGGCACAAATCCTGAATATCGATGTCAATCGATATAGATGGCTCTCGTCTTTTGCCTACTCGAGTACCGTGTTTCTCGCACTCTTGGTGAGAGCGGTAGACCCATAGAATGGGGAGGAACGCGAGGCCTGTCAAGTACTGTCTTGCCAAACGCGGGCGCTCGGGTAGCCCATGATGCATGATGGATCAGTCAATTCAAAATTGCCCCCGTAACGTCTCAGCTGCATTCTGGACATGTCAAACCCTTCAGAACGCGGGAGAGCAAGGCCGCGCTGATACTCCATGAGCATTGCGGTCGACACCCGAGCCTGACGAAATCCGAGTTTACAACTGGGCGTGCAGGCTACGCGGCCGCGCACGCAACAGCGCGCTCGCTTTCCAGTTACAACACGATTCATGGTGCAGTCATGTAATCGGAGCCATTGGTCGACGGTAACCCCGCTTGTTGTCCTTATTGTCTGACTACAAGCGCTTTCGCCTATCTAGTACAATCGTAGTAGCGTCCTTTCTGACGGTAACCTCGCGCCGGCGAGCTCAACGTAATGGACACCTGCTGGTTCTTCTCGCAAGTCGAGATCTATGCTCCGCGACAATTCTGCTTCTATCTGGGGTACCTGAAGGCGGCTGACGCAGGCCGTGAAGGCGCATAAAAAGCACAGATGGTGTCCCTACCCTCTTGCTCGATACCGACGCGCTTTGCCCTCTTCGCTGCCTGTCATGCTTCCATCCGGGTTGTTCTCACTGGCCGTCTATCTCGGCCTGGTCTCCGCCACTGCTACGGGGGTTTTGGAGCTCCCTGCGGAGCTATACTCGCCTCTGATTGCTCAAAAGGTGCTCAAGACTGCACAGTCCTTCCCCAACCCGGCTAAGTACCCGCAATACACCGACCGAGTCGCAGGGGACTGGATATGGTTCCCGCCTGATGTGTGGACGACGGGCTTCTTCCCTGCAACTCTATACGCGATGCACGAGCGCGCCAATCTCTGCCTTGCCAACGCCGGTGACGCCACCCAATGGCTCAACCTCGGACGCACGTGGGCAACTCCGGAAATTCCTCTTGAGGTCAACACGAGTGTCGGACATGATGTCGGGTTCCTTAGCTTTCCCTTCTTGGACGAGCTGACAGTGTGAGTACCGGTATCAATCTTCCAGGAGATTCCATAGTCGACGGAGATTATTGTAGGAACCCAAAGAATGAGACGGCTATCCAGGCGGTGAATGCGTTCGCGAATCACCTTGCCGCGCGGTTCAATCCTATCGTGGGTTGTACCCGTAGCTGGGACTCCGCAGACCCCACCGATTTCCAGGTAGGTCTCCAGAGGAGCCTCTATATACACGGTCTTGAGGGTCTTATCCGCCCGTACCATGTATAGGTGATCATTGACAACATGATGAATCTTGAGGTACGCAGGACTCCTGTAAGAGGACCCTCTGGTAGTCTAACGCGTCTATTTACATACCAGGTCCTATTTGCGTCCGAGAAGCTAACGGGCAACCACACCCTGCGAGACATCGCCATCTCGCATGCAGATAAGACCATGGTAAATCACATTCGCCCAGATGGTTGGTGGTCAGCCCCCCTTGGGTCACAATTGTGCTTCTCACGGCGTATATAGGCGGTTCTTTCCACGTCGTGGAATACAATTCTACCACTGGCGCTGTCATTTCTCGTCATACGTCTCAGGGCTACGCTGATAATAGGCGCGTTGCCATTCGGGTTGGTCCTAGGTCGCTCTGAGGAGCTGATGATTTGTCTCTCACAGCACATGGAGTCGAGGAGAGTCATGGGGCATCTACGGCTTCACGAACAGTACGTTCGTCTACTGCCATAGAGAGGATTCATGGATTAGCTGACCTGCGGACGCCAGTGTACAAGCATACTAAGAAATACGACTACCTCGAGACGGCCCGTCGCACAGCCAAGTACTTCATAACGAATATCCCGGACGATGGTGTCGTCCCGTGGTATGCTTTGAGGTTCCGTACTAGCTGAACATAGCCGAGGTTGAGCATCACTCTCGCCTGTTATAGGGACTTCAACGCGCCGCTCGTCCCACCTCGGCCGGCAGACTCGTCCGCTGCTATGATCGCAGCGAACGGTCTCTTCTTACTCGCCGACCAAGAACTCTCCGTCCTGAATGTCACTGGCGCCGCGTACTACACGAACGTTGCCATCAAAATCATTCGTGACAATACCCAGCTGGCGTGGGCGCCCTCGTGGCAAAGCCTGCTCTCGAATGGCACTGTGAACAACCCGCAACATAATAATTTGACTGGTATCGTATACGGTGAGAACCTGTCACTCTGAACTCTGTGACCTATAGATACATGCTGATAAGGTGTTTTCCGTTCCCAGGCGATTACTACTTCATCAAAGCCGGGAATGCGCTCCTTTCGCGTGGTCTCGCGCACTGCTAGCCCGGCAAAATATGGAATGACTTTGCCCTACACTTTGTCGAACTGACGATACCTATTGTAGAGTACGCCACCCACTTACCGTTACGATATATACCCTTCAGGTGCAACATCGTAACCATTTGCACGTTGAGCCAGCAAGTACTAACGAGTATTACAATTCATCTCCAAGCCGGTAGCATCAGAGCTATCTAGCGATCTAGGATAGCGGCATAGGCTGGCGGCGTCTTCTGTCTGAAGACTAATAGCCCTTCCTGTTGCGCTTGTCTCTATTTGCACAGCATCAAGCGAGTAACATATGATATGACCGTACATGGCATCAGCCGTTCAAGTTGTGGTTCGTGGTCGTGGCATCAGTGATCCCGTCTTGTGTCGCTTCAGCTCGGTGGGGCTTTCCAGGCCGTGGAATATGCACAGACCCATATTTACCTCAACTCCATTGATAACTAAGTCCAACGAACATATCTTTCACGGCCTTCCGATGTGAGCTTTGTTCATTGAGAAAGATCCTTCGACGAACACCGCCCGCCATGGCACTCTCGGCTGTGCACCCCCGTTTGATATGTTATGGTGCAAGCGGCTCGCACAGTGTCCTCACTTATAGCCATTCATGAAGAGGAATCCATTTGTTCTGTCTGTTGGGCTCTTATGCTGTACTTGAAGCAGCGCATACAGAGGAATGAATACACTGTTTCCCGTTCACGAGTTTTCCGAAGGTTGCCGATGTCGGAGTTGATCCGGACACCGCCCCGACACCCGTTCCGCACCTGCAAGCGCCACGGGCCTCCGAAGCTCTCTCAGCCGTTGACCACGCCTAGACGGGCCTCCGCTTAAGCCCATCGAGATGAAGCTTACAGTGTACAACGAGACCGACGAGGATCTATCGCTTGCGTTTCTCAAGCCTGGCTCAACTACCTACGAAGCGTCACTGTCGATCGCCCCGCACACGTCAGCCACCTCCGCTGTCCGAAGTACATCGACGACGGTCCGAGTGAACGCACAGGTATCAGAGAAGTCAGATGCAGAATCTGTGTCCATTCCCAGTGGGCCCTTTACGACGTTCCCTCTGAAGCTTGGTGCCAAATGGAAGTCCGTTCGCATCCCTGCGGACTCCCCATGGCGCATGTACCGCAGCAAGGTAGGCACCATCGACTCTTGTAACAGAGAAAGGAGCTGATACAGTGCACTTGTTCGCTGTAGATCTCTAAGGGACACTACAGGTTAAGCGTGTTCCCTCGACGCAATCTCGCGAGCTTCCTGTCAGAGATGCCAGACTCTCTCCCGCTTTCCTCCCTTCTTCTACCCGGTATGCAGAGCGCATCATCTTCAATGCACGATAGAGACTGAAGATTACATGTTCATAGGCACTCATGACACGTGTGTAACGGAGTAATAGTCCATTAGCAAGGCCGACTGATGTTTTTGTCGATAGAATGGCATTCTACGGCTGGCCCATATCCCAATGCCAGTCCCTCTCGACACCCTTGGACGTGCAGCTACACTCCGGTATTCGCGTGCTGGACGTCCGACTGTCCGTCATCGACGGCCGCCTCCTTGCATATCACGGCATCTACCCCCAACGCAGCTCGTTCCAGGACATCCTACGCGCCGTCCACGACTTCCTTGCATCTCCGCTAAGCTCTCGCGAAACGATCGTCATGTCCATCAAGCAAGAGGACTTCACGCGGACCCCATTGCCGTATTTCTCCCAGTGCGTACACGACGAAGTCATGGGTGGGCCTGGCGGACGGGACATGTGGTTCCTCGAGAACAGGATACCCAGATTGGGAGAGGTCCGGGGCAAGGTTGTCATGCTCAGCCGGTTCGGGGGGGACGGCACGGGGTGGGAGAACGGGTTGGAGGGGCTAGGCATCCACCCCACTGCGTGGCCCGATAGCGAGAGGAACGGCTTCACCTGGACGCTGAAGGGGACGCTTGTACGGACGCACGACTGGTATGCGAGAGAAGATTTCTGCCTTACCTTTCGTGACAGCTGCTCACTGCGTTCGTCCACAGGTACAGCATACCATCCTTCCTTTCGATACCCGAGAAGGCACAGCTCTCAACGGAGATCCTGGTCCTCCCTCCCGGCGAGCAGCCCTTCCCGATCCTCAACATCTCTTTCTTCTCCGCGTCGTCTGTCCCGCTCGCCTTCCCGCCGACAATTGCCAAGGGCTTCGGTTGGCCAAATTGGGGCTTTGGCGTCGAAGGCGTCAACGGCAGGGTAGGGAGGTGGCTTCTAGACAAGCTGAGCGGCGACCAGGTGCACAACAGGCGCACGGAGAAGGGAGAGCCGCTAAACTTAGCGGGGCTGGGTGGCGGGGATGTCAGGATCCGCGGCTGGACGTTGATGGATTTCTACAGGGAGCCTGAGGATGGCGTCGTGCCCCTGCTCGTCGAGTGCAATTTCAGGGGCAGGAACAAGGGCGAGGAAGGGTGGGAATGAGGTCGGAGCCTACACGACCGTTGATCCGTTGCCAGTCGTTCCGTACACTGGATATTGTTCGTGCACTCATTCCAATACTACACTGATGTATGTACATACCCCGGAATACCTGTAGATTACGTCGCGCCCATCGCATCCTCCTCTGTCTTGCCGTCCTTGCGCAGGTGCCAATTGTAGTAGTGGCTCGCCGCGACACCTTCCCATGTTTCGAGAGCCTCCACGGCAGCCTTGCCCCAGTCGAAGCTCTCGTGCTCGGCGTGGTCTTCAGGACCCTCCACGAAACGGAGGAGCTTCTCATTCTTCTCCAAGATAAAGCCGCTGCGAATGCCGTTCTTAACAAGGTCGCGCAATGGGTCCCAGAAGCCGAGAACATTCAGGACGAGGACAGCTGCAAAGTTTGGAACCGATTACTGTGACCCTCAATAGAGGGGACGGACAGGCACGTACGTTTGCTGTGGATGCCGATCTGTGACCAACAAACGACTTCGAGGACCTGCATACAGAATTGCTTTCAGCATCCCAAATCGAATGGTCGCCCAGCTTAAGGGTTGCGTACCTCTTCGAACGTGCCGAACCCGCCAGGAAGGCCGAAGAACGCGCAAGAGCGCTTGGCCATCTCCGCCTTCCGCTCGTGCATGGAGTTCACGACGACCTGCTACAAGCTTCAGCATATTTTCAACCCCGAACAGAACACGATCTGAACTTACCACTTCCGCCTGTAGCGCGCGTGCAGCAATCGCGTCAGGGAATGCGCGACACGTCTCCAAGAACACGCGTCTCGAACGCACCTTTTCTCTCCCCTTCTCCTTCAGCTGCACATGCGGCGTGTGGGTACCCTTCGTTTGCTCGACCTCCCCGCCCGCAGCGACCATCGCGTACGGCACGACCCCCGTCACCTGCCCGCCCGCGTCCAGGACCGCCCCGGAGACGGCGCCCATGATCCCCGCCGATCCTCCTCCATAGACAAGCGGCCTCCCCGCCTCGGCAAGCGCCTTTCCTAACGCTGAATCCCCACGTTAGCGTTACGCACAACATCAAGGCTGCCAAACTCCCCCGCACGCGCAGCGCAAAGGAAAGGAGCGAGGACGTACACTTCGCTGCGTTCGTGAACGCGACGTCCCTCCCCTTCGACGACCCGCAGAACACCGTTACGGCGCGCGTCTCCGTCTTCGTGGCGTTTTCGTCGGACATGCTGGTGATGTTGAACGGCGCGGAGATGCTCTGGATGGGTGCCGCCGAAGCAGAAGAAGGGCCTATTGTACCTGTGAAGGCGCGAAGGCCAAGCTGCGACCACGCGCTGAAGTTGAGCCCACACATGCAGCCAGACGCGTGAGTCATGCCCGCCCTCGGATCTACTGAACGCCGCGGCCTCGAAATTTGAACGCGAACGAGGCTTGGAGCCGATGTATGAGGGCGCGTGGGTCAAATGCGTATGATATGCCCGCTTCACTGCCATTTAGACTTGCCGTGGCGAATGTTATCATGGCTGGTGGCAAGAGCAATGCTGGGCTGCGCGCTCAGAACGCTTCGACTGGAAGAGGCTTTGTGGCGCCGAGCGCCCGCGCGAGAAGTAGTTGGGTTCCTAGGACGCCAGGCGAGGTGCTAGCTTCTACTCTGAGCTCGGAGGGATATCGCGGGGCGCGGACAGCGCGTGCTTGATTCGGGCAGGCATGGAGGGGGCGAGGGAGGAGAAAAACATACGAGATGACCGAGGATGGCATTATAGATGACAAACTATGAGGTACAACTTTCCCCCGAGCATCCTACCTATCGTCCTACACCAATCATGATTTCTGCTTCTCTTCAAGACGCCGAACATCGTGCCCGCTTCCGGACGCCCGATCACAGGCACCGGCTCAGGTGGATTACGCGTAGTTGAGGCGGAAGATGTCGTTGAACCTGGAGAAGAGCCGAAGCACGCGCATCAGGTCGGTCGAAGACGCGTCGGCAGATGTAGCGAGCACTTACACGTAGTAGCTACCGCCATCGGGTATCAGCTGGAAGACCTGGCTGTACTGCAGGGGATTGGGGCTGTCGTCGACCTGCGCGATGAAAACGCTGCACAATCAGAGCGGCACCATGGTGCAGTTGCCTTAACGTACTACGAGGAGGCCCGTGACGCTGACAATGAGACTCGCGACGGTGGCCGACGACGGCTGCGCGTCGAGGGTGGTGACCTTATGCTGCACCTTCTCGAACGGCAGGGACTGGGTGCGTTCAGTGCTGTCAGGCGTTGGGGAAACGAGGGGATGAGGATGAAGGACGCACCGTCAACTTCTCCGTGATGGTCGCCGCACCCAAGAGTGGTTGGCCCTCCCAGGTTAACATGGAGTTGTCGCGCTGTTTCGGGAAAGCGGCAGACCGGTCAGAATTTGTTTCGAGGTTAGGACCCGCGAAGAAAAGGTGGAAGAACGCACGTAGAGACCTTGAAGGCCTGCGCGATTCGTGTCGAAGGTGGAGTAGTAGAAGTCGGTGAACTGCTTCGCAATGGCGGTGATATCAGCCATGTTGCGATCGGTCTATCGTACAGAGAGAAGGATGAGGATGAGGTCAGGGAGGAGGCAAGGGCGAGAAACCCTTGCCCACTGGCCGAGCAAAGAATGACCGCAAAGGCGCGATCGTTGATTAGATTACGGAGCCGTTAGATCATATCGTTTTAACTTAAGCGGGTAAGAAACGCATCTTACCGTCTCGGTAAGCTCGCTATTAGATCGAGTAAACTAAGTGAACATCCGGGGCACTCGCCGTGCGCATCCCATCAGTGCTCAGTTCTTCCGCCCTTTAGCGAGGTTTCCACGCACCCAGGACGGCACATCAGCCATGGCCGCATTCAACCCCGTCATGTCCATGGCGCCCACCACGGAGGCCCAGCGACCCGCCATGCGGCGCAAGTCGTCCGCCCAGAACCTCCTCAGTGGCTTCAAGGTCGCCGGCAGCAACCCGTCTTCGTCTGCGGCCGGCGGCGCACCACCTTCGTCCTTCCCCGCCAGCTCTGCTGTGTCCATCCCTGGCCTGCCGTACCCGTCCGCGGCGCCCACCCCGACGACAGCGACCATGCCGGGCACGCGCGAGTGGGATGTCCAGTCGCTGCAAAGCGATGGGGTCAACTCTGCCGCGGGTTCAGCGATCCAGACCAACGGGAGCATCCCCCAGGGCACCTCCGTGGAGTTCTTGAGGGAGCTGGTGAAGAAGAGGATCATCACGTTGACATATCTGCGGAATGTCCACGAAGGGTGCGTGGTCAGATCTCATGTTGCGCTGTCATGCGGCCGACCAGAGACGGTATATGCACCAGACGAAGTCACTGGTTCCACACCATCATGATCACGCGTGCAGAGCTCGATAGAGCGTTCACCAATGCCGCGATGAAGCAACGGTGAGTGCTAGTCCTTCTCTGGGATATGTGCGAGCCGGACGACTCTACTTCAGGACGTATCGGTTTGCGGTCCTCGGTATGGCATTAGCAAATCAATTCGATGTCAAGGAGCCCCAAGATCTCCTGCGAGGACTCTCAAACGTCCTCACCGAGTACGAGCTGTTGAAGGAGGACACCGATAAGCCCCGGATTGTACGTTCACTTCCCGCACTGCTCCGCGTTCTGTCTCACCACAACTCGGGCATGTATCAAGCAGCGACTATTCAGACCGAAGGGTGGCACCAAGCGGCTACCAGGCGTAGACTATGCCTTAACCTACACAGACCCATCCGAGGCATATATGTCTCTTCCCCACGTCGTACGTCCCTTCCGTGCCATCTCGGACTCAGAGCGCGACTGAATGCGCGCGAACAATAGCCGTTCCCGCTCGATTACCACCAAACCCTCCTCTCCTTGCTTGACGTCCTCTCCGAACTGTACAACAAGATCTCCAAAATCCTAGGGCCTTCCCCATTCTCACATGCGGGGAACAGCATGATGGGCCCGTTGGGCCTTCTATCCCCCCATCCTGGCGTTTCGTATCTGTTCTCTGGGGCGGAAGCTGCGTCCGTAAACGATGGCGACAGCAGTCTCTGGGGAATTGCGCACGCGTCGACGTTGGGCTCGGCAACTGGCCCACACGCAGTATACGGCGGGGGCCCGGGCAGCCCGCCACCGAGCTGGACGTCCACATTGGGAGACACTGTACGGCAAATCGACAACAAACTGAAGGTGCGTGGATCATTCCTTCACTGCTCCTGCATTCGTCCCCGCATCTGTCTCATCCGCATCTTCCATCTCCATTGCGCCGTACAATCTGCCGAAACGCGTCTTGCAGAAGCTGATCGCGACACTGCTGAAAGAGCTGGACGACTGCGCGCGCGCCGGTATCAAGGACGAGTTGGCATCTCTGGATCCACTTTTGCGACATGTCTCAGGCGCGGGGGAGCCTAGGGACACGTTTGAGTTTGATTGAGATTGCGTTCGCGGACTCGCCACCATCGCGGTTGATATCGCGGACGCGTACTGCCATCCTTCGTTCGTTCTCACCACATCTCTTCGGACGCGCGCGCGCTGCGCATCGATTAACTTTATAGCTCTATCTAATGGTGTAATGTGCTGTACTTCGTACTAATAGCTACACGGACTATGCTTCCCCGGAGTCCAATTCGTACACGCCACCGACCACAATGTTGCGGATTGGCGCCGAATATGCTGAAAAGGTAGGACAAAGGGATGTGCACATACGATGACATACCGCGAGCAAAGGGAGGTGAGAACCGCAGCACCCCTTTGGGAGCGATATTAGGGAAGGAGACAGGTAGCGCTGATAGTGAAGGCGTCGAGAAGCCATTGTTGTCAACCCAGCGTCCACCCTCGCACAATCAACTGCTCCCGCCAGCCACGAGCCTTTCCCCCACAACCGTCGAGAGAGCGTACCATGCGAGCACCTCCAGGACAGACGATAGATGTTGGATTCAGAAAGCTGAACAGCGTCGAAGAAGCGGCGGGCAGCGAAGAGAGGAGCGAGGACGACGTGGCGACTGTCGCGGAGACCGTCAGAAAACACTGGAATGAGTCATGATAAGAAGTGATCGAGGAGCGCCATTTGATTATAAACGATCACGAAATTGGAGCGGAGTCTAAAATGCAGGGTATATAACAACCAGGGATAGAACCGGGATCAGCCCTCTCCCTCCGCACAACAAATTCCCACGGTCTGATTTTTCGCTGGTCTCTTCTGCATCATCATGTCCTTCGCACTTCAGTCCCGCCAGGTCGGCTTTGGTCGCTCTGCCCATCCCGCGCAGACCCAGTACCAGCAGAGTCAACCGCAGCCCTATCAGCAGTCGCAGCCCCAGCCTCAGCAGGCCAATGCCGGCCTCGCGCTGCCGTACCCGTCCAACCCCTACCTCCCCGGACCGTCGGGCCTTGCCCTCCCTGGTCCCGCACCGGTCTATCCCTCTCAACCTCAACCCACCCAGCAGGCTCAGCCTGCCCAATCTCAGCAGCAGGCCCAACAGCAACAGTCGCACTCCCCGACTGCCACGCAGACGAACGCCACTGCTGGTCCTTCGTCGCCACCTTCAACCATCCCCGCTACCCCCGCGCCACTCACGCTTGAGCAGCAACACATCACTGCCGTTGACGGCATTGTGCCGACTCTTCAGAACATTGTCGCGACGGTCAACTTAGACTGCCGACTGGATCTGAAGACCATCGCGCTTCACGCCAGGAATGCGGAGTACAACCCGAAGGTTCGTAGCTCATGCTTTCTGATATGAAGCCGATGGACTTCCCTCCGTCGTGCTTTATTTTTACAGCGTTTTGCCGCGGTCATCATGCGTATCCGCGACCCCAAGACGACCGCACTTATCTTCGCCTCGGGCAAGATGGTCGTCACGGGCGCCAAGTCCGAGGACGACTCGCGTCTGGCGTCGCGCAAGTATGCGCGTATCGTCCAGAAGCTCGGCTTTGACGCCAAGTTCTCTGAGTTCAAGATTCAGAATATCGTCGGCTCGTGTGACGTCAAGTTCCCTATCCGTTTGGAAGGTCTTGCGTACAGCCACGGACAGTTCAGCTCGTATGAGCCCGAGGTACGTTCAACTTTGTATCCTCGTGTTCGGCTTCCGTGGCTGATTCGTCTACTCCAGCTCTTCCCCGGCTTGATCTACCGCATGATTAAGCCGAAGGTCGTACTGCTGATCTTCGTGTCTGGCAAGATCGTGTTGACGGGTGCCAAGGTAAAGTCTCCGTTCACTGTTCACCTTCGTCTACATCTACTTCGGATATTATCTCCGGAGAAGTACATGAGTTACTGTCGCGTACATACATGCATGCTGACCTCGTCTCGCCGCTGGCCGCTCAGGTCCGCGAAGAGATCTACACCGCGTTTAACACGATCTACACGGTGCTTGTCGAGTTCCGCAAGCCGTGATCGTCCCCACCGACTGCGACATCCGCGTTGCTGTCGATACGCCCTCCCTCGCCACCCACCCCATGTCGTCTCATCTGGTTGTGTTTGTTGCCCAAGGGTGCAATTGATCGTCTGGTGGGTTGGCGGAGAGGGTCTGGGGCGTGGTGGTAGAAAATCATGGACGGCTTTTGACGCTGATCGCTGCTGTATGACCCTCCCACATTCTCTTCAGCGTGCACACTACTCTACGGTCCTCATACTCACATACATAGCAAATCCATTATTGACTTCCGGTGTAGCAATTTGTACTTATACATCAATACGATTAGCAGCAGACTCGTTTCGTTTACGGAATGCAAAATATCATTATCCGATTGGGATTGTACATGCATCTCGGGGGAGATTCTGTTCACAATGAGCAAAACGCTGTCTGCGACGTTAGCAGGAAACTTGTGAAACTCGCGGACGTTAATTATATACAGAAGTCGCTCGATCAAGTTGCGGGCGGACTGATCTACGAGTTAGATAAATATAACGATCATGCACAGACTTTCCTCCGAGGATTCATCACTTGGCTCGAGTCAATCTCGCTGGCGATTTAGCAACCTTACACCTCTACCACCATGTCTGCCGATCCAGCCACGGAGTCCTCGACCGTACCCCCGCATCCCGAACAAGCCGCCGACTCCGGGCCTCCCGCGGTCAAGCCCGCGCTGACGGCCGAGGCGCAAGCACAGGTCGTCACCCCCTGGGACGTCCAGGGTGGCGTGACAGAGGACGGAAAGCAGCAGGCGATTGACTACGAGAAGCTCCTCGTGCAGTTTGGCACGAAGAAGATTGAGCCGGAGCTGCTGGAGCGGTTCGAGAAGGTGACCGGCCACAAGCCCCATGTCTTCCTGAGGCGGGGGATGTTCTTCTCGCATCGAGACCTGAACACGATCCTGGACCGGTACGAGCAGGGGAAGCCGTTCTTCCTGTACACGGGGAGAGGGCCGAGCAGCGACTCGATGCACCTGGGACACATGATCCCGTTCGTGTTCACAAAGTGCGTGCTTCCTTGGCCGATCCGCGGTAGGCTCTGCAGGGGAGGCGGTGGAGGGGCGGGGAACGCGAGCTGATGATCGCGGAACGCAGATGGTTGCAAGACGTCTTCGACGTCCCGCTCGTCGTACAGCTGACGGACGACGAGAAGTTCCTGTTCAAGCACGAGCTCAAGGTTGAGCAGACGTATGAGTTCGCGAAGCGGAACGCGCGAGACATCATCGCGGTCGGCTTCAAGCTCGAGAAAACGTTCATCTTCAGCGACTACGACTTCGTCGGCGGGCCCTTCTACCGCAACGTCTCCAAAATCTCCCGCCAGATCACGATCAACCAGGCCAAGGCGACGTTCGGCTTCAACGACTCGTAAGTCTCCCCTTTGTGACGGCCTCCTCTCCTTATCCGTGCATGCGGCTAACGTACAACAACGCCGCTATGGCTATGTGCACATACAGCGACAACATCGGCAAGATTCACTTCGCGTCCATCCAAGCCGCCCCCTCCTTCTCCAATTCCTTCCCGCAGATATTCGGCAGCGCGTCCAACATCCCATGCCTCATCCCCTGCGCGATCGACCAGGACCCGTATTTCCGGCTGACGCGCGACGTCGCCGTGAAGCTCAAGTACCCGAAACCCGCGCTCATCCACGCCAAGTTCTTCCCAGCGCTGCAGGGGCCGCAGACGAAGATGAGCGCGTCGGACGTCAACTCGAGCATATACATGAACGACACCCCGAACCAGATCAAGAGCAAGATCAATAAACATGGGTTCTCGGGAGGTCAGGAGACGGTCGAGGAGCATAGGCGGTTGGGCGGCAACCCAGACGTCGACGTCGCGTACCAATACCTCGGGTTCTTCTTGGACGATGACGAGGAGTGGAAACAGATGGGAGAGGTATGTTGTTCAGTATGTTTTCCCAGCAGACGTCCTGATCACGGCGGCGCATGCAGGAGTACCGCGCCGGGCGTCTGCTCACGGGCGAGCTGAAGGCAAAGTGTATCAAGATCCTGCAGGACTTCGTGAAGGGCTTCCAGGACGTACGTGCTGTGGTTGATACACGTTTTCGCAATCTCGCTCACTCCTTTGTGCAGCGAAGAGCAGCCGTCACCGAGGACGACATCAAGGCGTTTATGGATGGCAGCCGGAAGATCGAGCCTACGTTCGGCAAGAGCAAAGCTGCTGCTGAGGCAGCTGCAGCGCCAGCAGCATAGGGGAGTATGAATCATTGGAAGCAGACTATCTAACCTGTTGTAGACATAGAACCTGTCATTCGTTCTCTGGATGCTACAGGAAGAGATATTGTATCATTGTATACCATCTTCGGGTGAGGTGATAGCCTCGAAGAGATCATATGTCTATGGCTCTCGTCAGTCCAGATTCCACTGCTGAAAGCCTGATATATGGGCCGATGATAGCCTCCAACGGCAGGCGTTTTTATTCAGTAACTCAGCCGGCGATAGAAGGCAGCAATGAGACCTGTGGGAAGAGCGCATATAACCAAGGCCAAGAACCCAAGATACAACCTGACACCCCAACAGCAAAGCTAGCAACACCTTGCGGCTGGCAAGGCTACGCCAGCGCGCCGCCCGACCCCCCAGTCTCGCAGCCGCCCTCGACAGCCCGATCTTCATCCTGGTTCTTCGTCTTCATCCCCTCAGCCGCGATGCGGTCGCGTCTCCGTTTCTCCATGATAATAAAGCTGACGACAATCATGTCGATGTCGAGATTGGTCGGTTGGATGAAGAGACACCACTTCTTTTCGCCTTGGAAGAAGCCCTCTGTCACGGTCTCTTGCACAAAGCGCGCGACTTCGCGGCTAGAGCTGACGTGGGTCAGCTAAGGAGCGGATACGTCAGTGTCGGTGCTAGGCTTGTAGGGCCTAAACGGACGCACGACATGACCTGTGTCCTTGAGCGGCTTCCACCTATACTCCTCATCATCGCTCCCCAGGAAATATCGTGTTCTGCGGTTTTGAATCTTCCGTATGCAAAACAAAAGGTGGAACGTGACACTCACGGGGAAAAAAGGCGGCCGACCTTGTAGAGGAAGTGGCGCACTTGGAGTTCCTGCATTTCCCCGTCGAAGATGTGGCTTCGCACAACGGGGTGTGCGCGGAAGCCGCGTTTCCACTTGACCTCAGCGACACAGGTATCCTCGTTTGCGTCTATGGCGGGCCGCTTGATACGAAGAATAGCTGGGGTGAATCTCCGTGCTTTGACAGTAGTGACTTGGTAGTGGATAACCCCGTTGGCAGACATTAGTGTCGTGCGCTCGGGGTCATTCGGGACGAAGTAGAGACGCATCCGGATGCCTCTGATATCAGAATAAGGGAGCGAGGGCGGTTCTGAGAGTCCTAGTAGCTAGAAGCAGAGACTGGAGGGCAAGCGCAGAAGGGGGACAGCGACAATGCGGCTTCCCTCCCAGAATCCAGACCTTGCACCGGCAGGGTCATTACGAAACAGTCCAGCCTGAGCACGAAGTCAACGAGGTGCGAGACAGAAAGTGCAGCTCCAAGTTGCTAGAGGTTTGAGATCGAATCAGGCGATGACTTTGTGGCCATGACGGGTGCAGGAGCAAGAGAGCCAGGAGAAGCATTCGGTTCTGGGAGGATCTTCGTTCGACGTCTCCTCTATCTACGTTCATTGTTCAATATTTGAGCGTTTTTTTTGCATCGAATGAGAATGTTTGCGGACATTATGAGACAGGTCAGGCATCGGGTGGTCCAGCGGTGATGATGGTGCAACGCAAAGAGGCCGGGCGCCCGAAGACTTAAGAGAACCTACGGGGATTGTTGGCTATCAACGCAATTACTGGGCGAGGAAGTGAGAAATTGCCTTCATCATGCAAACTCGGCGCGGTAACCTACTCGAGATCTCAGGGATGAGCCTCGAGAGTCAAGGGCATCAGCAGCTCTTGGCTCGTCAGCTCCGGCCCTCTACGTAAAACCTCCGAATCCTTTGGACATGGCTCGAGCTTTCATGACTGCCTGTGCACACAATGACCGCGCAGAAGCTCTGCCCGCAGAAGGTTGTTTGGATGTCGCGGCACCGCGCCCGATAAAATGACGTTTATGATAAACTCCACGGACTGTGCCAGAGCATGGCCAGCGGTTCTTCTGGCATTCACGGCCATGGTACAGGGAACTACGCTCGGACCTGCCACCACCGTCCAACCTGCCACACGCTCTTAAGTACGCACCACCGTCTCTGGGGCATGGCAAGCGTCGTCACGGGCGACTGAATGCCTAATAAGGCAGGTGGCAGGTTGGACGGTGGTGGCAGGTCCGACCGTAGTTCCCTGTACAACATCTGCGCCGCCTCTTCATGTTCATGTGTTCAGCCCCGTCGAGAGAGTGTTGGCCAAGTCATGCGAGCTGCTTTTGTTCCCCTCGAAATGGATTTTTGACGATCACAGTCCTCGCAAGCCCATACGAGGACTGGTAGAAAGATGGCCTGACGCCACAAGACCTCTCGTGTCAATATTACACGGCCCGACCCCAAAAGCATATGGACAAGGGCTTTCTGTCCTTAAAATGGTGATGTAATGAACTATCATGAGCAAAGGCAGACCATCAGTTCCCAGATACTACTAACAGTATTGCGACAGGGCTTGTGGTTCGATCCCCTTGAGGTTCGGGGGTATCGTGCCTACCCAACAACCTGTTGACTGGAACATCCTTGGTATCCATACGAGATAAGGCGATACTATTGTATACAAGGTAGTATACAGGGAGCAAGTGATACGTGCACGGTAGGAAAGCAAATGTCAAGTGTACATACATAGCCGCATAGACACCATAGCGGACCAGAGTATAAGTAATCAATACGACCAACCAGTGATTCATGAGATAGCAATATCGTCTAGACCTAGATATGAGACGAGCGAGATTATTATACAAAAACCGTTTAAGATACTGTATGCGCTACATTCGTCGACTGGACGTGTCAACTCGCTCTGGAATCCGAGGCCGTCCAGACCCGGTGAATGGACCTACTCTGCCTTCGCGCTCCCGTTCCGGCCTTCCTTCGGTGGCTTCGACGGCGACCCAGGACCCCTACCAGAACCAGAGCCACGACGCACAGTTAGGTGGTGGAACCTAAACAAACCCACTGTGTTCCCGAAACCCGCCAGACAACAGCCTGGAGTGCATAAGAATGGCGACACCCTTGTAAAGTGCAGCCTCGGCACAGCTCCGCGCCTCTTCGGGAGCGGAGCCGTCATTCTCAACGATCCCGTGCTTGTGTCCGCCTCGTATTTGCGCTTCCGCGGGGGCTCCCGGTTGAGCGCGAGGAGTGGCGACGCTTGCAGCTTACTCTCCGCGGGGTCGAACGTCCACAGCTCCCATCTATCGAGTGCCGCGGCGGTCAGGCCGACCGATCGGTCCTGTTGCACACGGGGGTCCGAGCCCGTCTTGCGAGTGACGGGCGGTCGTGGGCGGCGGCGGATGCCGACGATCTTGTCGTCGTGCCCGACGTCCCAGCCACCGCGCTCGACGGTCGTGTCGGAGACGCGAACGACCACGAGACTCTGCCATATTGATGGCTGCGCGGCAGATGCGAGGAAGCTCGACGCGGGTATGACATCTTGCGGGCCAAGGGGCATGTCGTACTCAAAGTAGTCGGGGTTGTTGAGGAAAAACGTCTCTGACGCGCGACGGAGGCTGTCTTTCTCGGATGCACGACGAGAATGGACGCCGTGGCCCGAGACTGGGAAGATGGTGGGAGGAGAGGAAAAGGAAGACCTGCGCGAGCGGGGACGGACAGGCGTGTTCGTTCCTGTCGATGCGACGGATGCGTTGCTGCCGCTCCTACCACGATGGGCGAGCAGGCTGGATCGAGGTGCCTGCTGAGGTAGATTTCGAGGACATGAACAACGCCGTGTGGGAAGCGTCAGATAAGCCCGGTAGAACTGCACGACATGGCCGACGGAGAACGTAATCGAGAAGTTCTCAATGGGCAGCTCACCGCAGGTCGTGCACGTCGAAGTGTGGACTGGAGACAGCTTCAAGACATTGATGTCACCAAATGGCTCGTCGAGTATGATCAAGCACTCCCTCGACAGCGCATCCCATAGCGAGATGATGCCCGCCTGAGTCGCGGCGCCCACAATGATCCTCTTCGTCCCATCGAGCTCGACGTTGCACACATGCACCTTCGTGACAAGGTCTGCGGGGTTGCCTGCCGAGATAGCGCACTCCTCCTTGAAAACCGAATTGTCCCGCTCTACATTGCACAGCTCGAGCATCCCATCATCCAGCGAGAATCCCACGAGGAGCCGGCCATCTGCTTGAATGGGGAGGAGCATTGACTTGACCACTGACGCAGCGCGTGAAGGGGTAACGTAGCGCGGGTTCTTCGTGGACAAGATGTCCCACTCGACGACTGCGCCGTTCTCGTACGATGCATATAAGTGGCACGTCAGCTCCGTGGGAGCCTCCACGTCGATGCCGGGAGTTCCAGGTCGCAGTGGGGTCACTGCTCCCGACGCGTACTTGAGCGAACCTGTGAAGTGGAGGGCCGTGATACCTGAGGACAGATGCTCGAGATGGAGGTGGGGCAGGGGTTTGATCTGGTCCTTGCCAATGAGGAAGACGGCAATCGTGCCAGCACCGGTGCCCGCGGCGCAGATGTTCCCTAGGCTGTTCATGGCAACCGCAGTGAGAGTGGTTGAGGCGGAGGGAGTGCTGGCGCAGCTTCCCAAGACGGATGTCGAGGGGTCAATGACGACATGAGACTGCCTGTCCGTCCGCCAAATGACGAACTCATTCTCTAAACCTACTGTCGCGATCGTCTTCCCATCCTCGCTGGCAGCGATGAGGTCCACGTCCGTAGCAAATGCGCGGGGTAGCGTGGTGAAAGAGATGCCGCCCTCTACGCTCGGCGGCTCGTCCACGGTAGGAGACTCCGGTTCGGCGGCATGACGTTGAGCTTCCAGCAGCTCAGCATCTTTCAACAAGTACAATAGCAGCCCATAGAGCAGCATTGTGGTCCCCGTGATCGGCATGACAAAGATTTTCAGCAGCCAAACTACCGGTCGAACTGTGCGTGACCAGTAGCGCGAGACGCGTGGACGGAAGAAATGCTTGTCGGACTCAGCGGTCATTTCATCGAGAGCCGCCGTGTTCGCCCTATCACCGAGAACAAGGATAGTCGGGGACTCGATGCGGATGTGGATGAGTGGATCTCCGACCGGGTTCAAAATCTGCCAGACGCGTTGAGCGGGTGAGATACTATCCGGAGTCATGTTCTGCACCCTGGACAATTGAGCTAGAGGATTACGAGTGGCCGTAGGTTTCGCCGTGGGCTTGTGGCCCACCGCCTGAGGAGTTGTCGTGTACCACAGTGCCGCAGTGATAGCTAACAACTGGAGCGGAGAATGAGAGGTATGATGATCGCGCGTCACGACCGAACGCACCATAAACAAGCTGATATTCTTGGCCGGTCGGCCACGCACAAGTTCTCGGACCGCAGACCAAGTGGACCCGAACTTCGTCTTGGACGATTGAGGATTGCTCTTTCTCGGGTCTTGAATAACGTTTGGTGTCAGGTTGCTTCCCTGGCGAAGAAGCTCGTCGAGCTGAAGGGGCTGTTAGTTAAAGCTTTCATGTGAGACGGCGGCAAGGGATCTGACCTCGAGACGCTGGATGTCAATGGACACCACAGTCACAAAGAATGTATGCACCAAGAACCAGTGCGCCACTAGCACGACGATTGAGAAGGCACAAAACTGCCTGATCGCGCCTGTAGAGAACACAGCCAGAACTCCGAGCAAAGCATTGTACGAGACAACCTTGAGTGTGTTCGACGTTCCTGCACGGCTCAGACCTTGCGCTATTCGCTCTTTGACAGGCAATGTGATAGATGTCTTGACTACGGCGTCGACCTGTCCAGACCAGTCAGTGCACAATCGAGGAGCCGACTTCGAATTGACACGCACAATACTATACATGTTCTCAACCCCAATGAACACGACAATGATCGGGAATAATTCCCAGGGCACCATTGTCACCCGGAAGCCAACCAGTGCGCATACACTGACACTAGTGATAGTACTGACAAGAATTTCGACTATACCGGTGAACGCGAGACCGATGCGAGAGTGAACCATAGTCATCCGGCGGAACAGCCAAAAACAGTAGACGCCAAACGCAGTGTATGTGATGGAGGTGAAGGCGAAGAGCATGGTAAACCGAGTGCGCAGAGACGCATTCTTCCGGTACTGCGCCGGCGGATGTATCAGGTCTAATTGCTCGATTCACAGATGACTAGGAACTTACTTCCAAGGCGATCAAATGCGGTTCCTGTGCGAGCACGACTAGTTCTCCGGCGTCCCCGCCGGCATCTTCAAGCGCATGTAGCCATAGGAAATGACCGTCATTCCCGAAGCATTCCTTCTCGGGGAAGAAGTACGTGAGCACCAGGAACATAGCTGCATCGATATGATTTGAGGATGGATCGTGTAACTCGCGCCCTGCCAATACCATGTCCGGCGTGATTGGCAGACCAGAGATGGTGACATTCTGTGAGAGATTGAGGGTGTCGAGGATGTCGTCGTCGGCTGCTAGTGCTTGTTCGTCATAGTTCCAAAAGGCGGAGGGGCTGAGTGCAAAGCAAGAGCCATCGCGAGAACGAAGACACGAGATACTGCGAGATGACAAAGCTTCGGATATTCGCCGTTCGAGTTTGAGCGTGGCAAGGAGCGTGTTCTTATCGAGAGCCCCGAGGCCCTCTTCGGGAGAGACACTACCCACTAAGACACGCTCTTCACGTAAAATGCCTTCCATCCCGCACCTGGCACGGGCAACCGAGTCGGCTCGCGTACGTAAGGCAGCATCTCCTTCCCAGAGGTGCCGCAAGTCGTGCTGGGCAAAGTAGCTGGAGATGTCGTCAGGGGTGAGGAAGGAGTCGAGCACGCGGAGGGTGAAGCCAGCAAAGTATTGGGTCTGAGATGAGTAGTAGCTGGCGATAGCAGGGAACAAAAGCGAGGTGATGACAACAGAGGAAACGAGGATGAGACGGATCTGATGGGTCGCGCAGTGGCTGTACGACTGTTGGTCAAGCAGAGCGAGAGAATGGGAGGAGGAGCATACGCACATGCCAAAGCGGTAGAAGAACTGTGTCCCAACAAGCCGGGCGCGCTGGAGCGCAAGACTCATGGGAGAAGGCATAATTCGGCCCAACGTCGGGTCAGTGCTGCCTCCAGACGATATTGAGAGGGGTAGAGAGTGTCAGGGACGATGGTCATGAAACCTGCTAGGCTTCAAACGTCTGGATCGGACAAGACAACAAGGTGCTGATATGACTTACGAGTGCACCCCTTGTAGAGCGTCTGGAGCGGTATTTGTTAGCGCATACAGGGACCAGAGGGCATGAGCCCAGACGGACGGAGATGAGGGTAGGAAGCAAGAGCAGACAGCTGCCGGAAGCATGGCCGGCCGCCACTGCCAGAACAGGCGCGCTACGCGTCTCGGCATGTCCCGGTCCTCCCTCTGACGCTGTCGGCGCGTTTCGCGACTCTGGACGTGTGTTACAACGTACGACCCGACCACCAAAATGCAGTCCCTCCACCATGTCTCCAAGGCTGCTATTCGTGCGTCTACCAGCAAGAGATGTGAGTACCTTCTAGACTCAATTCGTTGGGTTTTGTGGATGTGAAGCTCAAATGTGGGTCTGGGTAGGGATAAGCACGAGCGCGGTGCGTTATGCCGTCTCCAAGCTCGCTATGCCAGCTATGTCACCGACGATGACCGAGGGTGGGATTGCCTCGTGGAAGAAGAAGGAGGGCGAGTCCTTCATAGCCGGAGACGTGCTTCTTGAGATTGTACGCCCTCACCTCATCCCCGTCATAACCCTCGAAGCGCTAACGACGCTCCAATGTTGTAGGAGACGGACAAGGCCACAATCGACGTAGAGGCGCAGGATGACGGCGTGCTGGGAAAGATCTTGGTGCGATCTCTGTCTTCACTCACTGCGTGTTGTCAACTCACATTGGTGGGACAGGCGCCTGACGGGACGAAGAACGTCCCAGTCGGGAAGACTATCGCACTCCTTGCAGAGGAAGGTGACGATATCTCCAATCTCGAAGTCCCCGCGGACGAGCCCGCCTCCTCATCCAACCCGTCCCAACCCACGCCCGAACACCAAGCGAAGCCCGCTCCGTTCGCGCCCTCCGACTCTGAGTACCCCACATCCGCGCGCGGCGAGGGTACCCATCCCCCAGAGTCTCATGTCCCGCACCATTCGCGACCGCTCTTCCCATCTGTGATTCGCCTGATACAGGAACATGGCATCTCGCAAGGGGACGTGAACAAAATCAAGGGCACGGGGGTGCGCGGCATGCTTACCAAAGGCGACGTCCTCACGCACTTGGGCCTCGCGTCTGGACCCTCGGGCACGTACCGCGAGACGCCGCCGCCTGACCTGAAGACCAATGCGAAGAAGAGCGTGAAGGAGGCCGCCCCGCTCGACGGGATCACAGTGCGGAGGCTAATCGTAGGCAACATGCTCGAGGCGTCCACCAGGGCCCGCGCTGCTGCTAGTGCGTTTCTTCCTTGCTCCAGGGAGGTGTCTCTATTGACGGGATTGTACAGCGCCAGTGCAATCAATAGACTTCGATTCCATCATAGCGGACTACCTTCCGCCGTCCAAGCCTGCTCCGCCGACTCCTACTCCCGAGGCCTTCACGAAGCCCAAAAGCGCTACTTTCCTAGACGGCTTACTCTAATGTACTTACGATCTCGCTAATCCGGCCATAGACTTCCTTTCGCACACTGCTCGCGTCTATAGGGTGCGCAACAAGAATGTTTGATAAGTGGCTATGGATACAATATGAAGGTGCGCGCAAGAAGAGACACCATGGTATAAACGCCGTCACTCCTCCAGAGGTAGGCACTGAACGGCCGGTCAGCTCCTTGCAGTTCGCAGTCCAAAGGTACTCACCCAGAACTCGATAAACGCCTGTGACCTCTCCCTGCCCTGCTTCCTCGGCCCAGGCATCAAGAACTGCATGCTCAATAGCCCCTCGTCGTCAATCCGCAATGATGTCTTGGACGAGCTCTGCAGCGCGCGCATAGCCTTCGCAATGTACGAGTACGTGTATCTATACAGCCCAACGCCCTCAGTGTTCAGCACCAGTCAACATTGGTACCAGCAAAAGGAGGGATGCCAATGGGACGCACGTGAATGAGACCGTCGCGGGGCACTCGCACGTCTCGAGCACCTCACGGTCGTTCGGGTAGTCCATCTCCGTCGTCCCGAACTCGCCGACCGCGCGCAGGCGCAGGCGCGGGGGCGCGTTGCGCGGCACTCGGTTGTTTGCGACAGCAGGAGGTGGGGGGTGCCCGATGATCGTCAGCTTTTTGGTGGAGGGGTCGAGCTCAGAGAGGGCATCCCGCAGCCAGGATGACTGTCAGCGACGATGAGTGAGTGGGTGAGGTTCGTGCTCGAAGTAGGGGCGGCTGACCTTCAGAATAATTCTCAATACACTGGCATGGACGCGAGCGTGAGACTGGGAGAGCAGACAATGGGAAGGTAGAGTACGCACGTCGCGTCATTGTCGAAGTTGAACGTCATTCTAGGCTCGGGGTCCCAAGTTGTAATCTCGCACGTCGCCGTCGGACCGCCCGACTCCTCCGCCCTATCGCATCGCATCGAATCCGGTAGCCGTTAGCACATGCAGTGATCCATACGTTGGCTTGCACAGCAAGGGACGCGAGGAAGGAGGACAACTCACACAAGCACCGTCAGCGGGTGCCCCGCCCCCGCGTATGACATGCGCATCCCCGTGCCCTTCCCTGGGGCGAACCACTCATCGAGCCGCGCGTTGCCCCCCTCGGCGTCCGCGCGACCTTTGCCCTTGTCCTTCTTCACCCCACCCCCACCCCCACCTCCGTCTGAGTCATCGTCTCCGTTTTTTCTCTTCTTGGACGACGTCCCAGGCGCTTGCGCGGCGGTCCCGAAGACGTTCAGGCAGTCCATGAGGGTGCCGAGTGGAATCTCGAACGCGCTCGCCATTTCCACCTCCTCTTCCCCGTCATCTCCTCCCGCATGTTCTTGCCGATGCTGCGAAGGTTGAGAGGCGGCGTGCGGATTGTATGTGAACTCGTCGAAAACGGCGCTGAACACCCAGGCGGTTGCTGCAGGGAAGCGGAAGAGCGCGGAGGCATTAGCGTATTTGTCATCTTTCGTCACTGCTGCTGCAGCCGCTGCTTTGGAAATGGAGAGTGGAACAGGGCGCGAACACGCGAAGCAACGGCGCGAGGGTTCACATGGGAGACGTCAGGGTCTGGAATGTCAGAAATCCGTCCAGGCTACCTCGCACTCATACCCGCGAACCCCTGGGCTACACAAATTGGTATCGGGGGACTCGCATGGACATCCTCCATGAAACCTCACGACGCTCCCTGGACCCTGCCCGGGCCCCTGGTGAAATATCGGACCCTTAAGCCTAGCCCTCTCAAGGGCTCGTCCACGATACAGCACGCGCGCCACCTCTCCGTTTGCACCCTACCCTGCGGTGTGGGAGAGCAAATACCCAAGCAGTCCAATCGCCACGACCAAGTGCGCATTCACAAGACGTAATGCTTATACTCTGGGGACGGATGCTACCCACCACGCAGAGAACCCTCGTTTTCGATTCTGCGTGTGCAGATGCAGACGCAGGCGATAGGATCTCCCCGACGAGATGAGCCAAGCTTCTCATCGTGATTGACTGGCCGCAAGATGGGGCAGGGAGACTGTGCGTCTTCCTCGGCAAGACCGAAGGGCGAGGTCGTAACGGCGTATGTGACACTGTCACCGAATTGGCGGCGGGATGATGGCCTAGTCTCTATTCATCCCATCGTGCATACTGTCGGGCGACTACAGCAGACCGCAGGCGGCTGTCTGCAATGTATGACAAAGTTGAACGAGCTGGCTCATGCGGAGAAGAATGAGCGTTATTCTCGGGACGGACCAAGGACACAAAACTCCATGAAGGCAGCCAAAAGGCGCAGTGAATTGGGACGTTTATTCATTGGGTCATTCTACTAGTGCCGTGGCCGTCAACGTGAGTACAATGCGTGGTTAGTGGCACGCAGACCGCGGCACGCAGCCACTAGCCAGTGTTCGTGTGAAGGGTGAGAAGCAGGTCGTGCCGATGCGAAGAAACAGGGAGTCGGCGAGCATCTCAACTGAGCACACTGCCCAAACCAAACACGCACCTTTCTCAACGGACGAGCAGAATGACCCAACGAGCAACGCAAGCACTCTTCTTAGCCTCGCGGACACTGGGGGCGGCATAATCATCTGCGCCCCGATGTCTCGAAGGCGTCCCGATGCCCGAAGCTCAAGCGGGAGAAGGGATGTCCAACACGCCGTGCGGACAACCTCTCCGACTCCCTAACGCACAGACATGGCCTAGAAGCCGCGCGACCGAGCGCCATTCAGTCTACTGAATATACCGGCAGATGGGTGGATGTATGCGCCGCTTCCGCTTCTAGGACGTTGCGCAGGCACACTATCAAGCTACTGTAGATCATCTGTCCTGGCACCTACGTCACCGAACTCGCACGAGCGCGAGACCGGGTCTGGACGGTGGACAGTAGACAATCAGACAGTGCGCGGCGCGCATCTACATCCGCATCAGCCTACGCCGGAGGTAACGGAGCAAAGGAACGTGTCGCCCGCCGCATATATGGATGCAAAGCTGCAATCGGAACCCTTTTCTTTGGACCGTCCAAATCCAGGACGTTGGGGGCCCTTTTCCACACCTTCATATCAGCATACGGTGTCTCTGCATCCGCGTAACGCCGAGCAGCACTACCACTGCGGTGGGCCACAGGAGCTATATGCTGCTAATCATCTAGACCAACCCCACCACGGGATTCGAGGCTCGTTCCCTGCATGCGCGTCCTCGAGCCTGGACCCGCGTCGTTGCCAGATGGGAGCTGTCCGGAGATTGTCACTCAGGATACCTTCGGTGAATCAAACGGACAACCCCAACTGCACTGGAGGAGCGGTACTCAGACGGACATGGCGTTGGTCGACGAGACAACAGCTTTACAAGAACAGAGATGCGCTTAGATAGCCAGAGACACAACGCCTGCTAGCGGCCCAAGGCGCATGTGCGCACTCGTTTTCGCGCGCGTGAGACAATTCATGTGCACAGCGAACGGTGGCGTCGCACGGGCTTCTGCATGCCTCGTGCCTCTCGGACTGCAGCGCACTAATGTGGCTAAAGGCAGGCCTCGACCGGGTGCAGCGCCTCCCGTCTTCCCGATTGCCAAGAGCGGATTGGGCAAATACACGCAGGGGGCCATACGTGTGGCCTGCCTTGCGCGCGTCTCCAGATTGGGCATGCTGGAAGGGAGGGAAAGCGGGAGAAGGCTGCTGTTGTTGGAGACAAAAGATAAGTGAGATGGACGAGAAGATGATGTTGGGTTCTGGGCATGGACGCAGTGTTCCTTCCCACCGCGCGCGAGGCGAGGGTGCTTTTCAATATTCCCAAAGCGAACGATCGTGCAGGAATCAGCAGCCAGAGAATTTATTCGGGGAGCTCACCGACGAGAACGCGGCTCTCCTCGACGGTGACAGTAAGGCCGTCGGCGTTGATCTGAACGGTCGCGCGCTGTTGTGGAGAGCGCGAGAAGAGCGTTAGCGTGGTCGCGCGAGGGAGGATGAATGGGTTACATTGGCGAAGTTGACGCCTCTAAGAAGGGCAGCAAAGTACCTGAAGTCCGAGACCGAGGCGGTGAGAAGCTGTTGAGGGAAATGAGGTCAACGATCATCGAGATGTGGCCGTGTGTGCCGAAGTGAGGGCCACGGACTCTGGGCTGTTCTTCTGACATGCTAAGTTCTGGGGTGCGACTGTCACCGCGCGTTTTGTTCTGTGGCCGACGTGGCCCGGCGCTGCCAGCGTATGATTACGCTAGTAGCTGCGCTCGGAGGTAGGTCTATATAGTGGGCTAGCAAGGGAAACGAGGGGCGCAAGGGGTGGGAACGGAGGGACAACAGAGTGGGAGAGGAACTCGGGACTCGACCCTGGGACGCAGAGTGTGACAGGAAGCACCTGTGACGTGACACGCGATCTGAGGGAGCACATCTGAGGGCCCAGACCAGACGGGGGGGTATGGACGCGACGAGCCCGCGCGCCCAGAGGCCCATCTCTCTTTCTCTCTATCCACCATGTCTGCCTCTGCCTCTGCCTGGACAGCCGACGCCAACGAGGCCCTCTCCCTCTCTCTGGGTGCGTACACGAGCTCGCCGCCGTACTCCGCGTCGCGCTCACGTCGATGGTTGGACAGTGCGCGCGCCAGAAGACAAGGCCTCCCTCTGGTCAAGAGAAGTATACGAAGGCTTCCACCCAACATTCACATATCCAGTACGTTACCTGTCCTTCCTGGCCCATCCCCACCGCCGACCGCTTTCCCACAGATATTCGGCGAGGAGGAGAAGGTATACGGCTACAAGGACCTGGCCATCGAGGTATGCGTACCCTCACGCACCTCGCGAACCGCCACTCATCCTCGCGCAGCTCAAATTCGCGTCGGGCTCGCTCGCGCAATACCTCAATGTCCAATATTCAGAACGACTACCTGCCTCATCCGCTGTAGACGAAATAGAAGACACATTAGCCAAGTTCATCCCAGAAGGATACTACACCGACGAGAAACGATTCCTCGAACGCGTCGAACATGATGCCGCCAACTTCAAGCCTTTTGGCGAGAAGATATATTCATATTCACGAACTGCCATGCCCGTCTCGAAGGGCAAGAATGTTGCCATCCCTCAAGTACTCTCGCCGGAAGACCAAGAGACCGTAGACTACGAGGTTTACCATGTGAGTCAACAATTCACTTCCCTATTGTCTAGGGGTACTCCCAGAGTCTCGGCGGTTCGATATGCCGTTTTTCGAGATCGTCGCCTCGCAGTAGGCGTCCATCTGGGCCCCGATCCGCCGGCCTGGTGTCGCACACTTCAAGGTACACTCCCGCGTCCAAGCTAGGACGTTCGAGACCAACGCACATCCTGTGCACGCGTCTCGCGTCTCTTGCCACGCACCGTATACCCGAGACATCGCTCCGTCTTCTCCGGGAAGCAACTACATCTAGAACCGCCCTGCTCTATTCTCTGTCTACTGCTTCTTCGGAGATTTGGACTGACTTCGTACTTCCAGAGCACTTGGAAGACACCGGGTTTCCGTGAATTTCATCGGCGAATGCAGCTCTTTGTCCTCCTATATATCGAGGGCGGCTCATACATCAGCGAAGACGAAGAGACCTGGGAGTTTGTCGTCCTCTACGAGAAGCGGCGGAGACGGTCCTCCCCCGACGTCGCAACCTACCACTTCGTCGGTTACTCCACCCTCTTCCCATTCTACTGCTTCCCCGAGCGCGTCCGCCTGCGCATCTCGCAATTCCTCATCCTACCTCCCTATCAACAGGATGGGCACGGCTCCGCGCTCTACACCGCCATTTACCAGCACGTCCTTGCGCAGCCGCGCATCGCGGAGCTCACCGTTGAGGACCCAGCAGAGGCATTCGAGGACCTGCGCGACAGGAACGACCTTAAGATGCTACTCGCAAACGAGAAGTTCATGCGCGAGGGCTTCGGGCCCGAGGCCGTATCAAGCAATGGGGGCAAGGTCGGTGGCGTTGGTAACGGGAGGACGCGGAGGGGCGTGAAGCATCGCACAATGCGCGCAGGCGCAGGCAAAATGGGTCCGCCTGCCGAGCGGACGTGGCTCGAGAAGTGGCGGACAGAGCTCAAGATTGCAGGGGTGCGTTTCCTTGCGTGGCGTTCATGCGTGTTGCGTATGCTGACGGGGACCTCGTCTGTTTGCCATGTTGTCGTCTTCGTTGCCGCATGTCTCTGTTCTGGATACGTCATGGGGTTCGTCGGATGTGTCTTGTATGGGTGCTTACAGCGGCAGTTCCACCGGCTCATAGAGATGCTCATCCTGAAGCATATGGACCCTGCGGACGAACGTGGTAATCGCGCGTACCGCCTGCAGGTCAAGGAACGGCTATACCGCTTCAATTTCGTGCGTACCCCTTCATCTCTTGCCCTTCTCTCCTTCTCTTCCTCCCCGCTCCCGTCTTCGAACGCTTCGCGCGCTGTCTTTCCACTTCTACCTACCCTACCAAAGTCGCGGATCTGCACATCTTCTCTTCTCTTATATCCGGCTTCGTACTTGCTTTCGGCAGCTCTCGAGAACGAGACGGACAAACGCTGACCCCGCTTGTTTTACATGCCTGCAGGAGATCCTCATGCAACTCGACAAGCAGGAACGCCAGCAGAAACTCGAGGAGACGTTCCAGAGCGTTGTTGCCGATTACAAACGCATCCTAGGACACGTGCACTAGAACATCACTCATCCTGTTGCACGGACCCGTGACAGGTCTCGGGTCATGGTTCTGCACTTCGGCCGTCCGGACAATTCCACCCCTGGATCCTGGACTAGCAACCTCCTGGGCTGGGTACAGCCTGGACTTCGTTCGGGACTTCGGGACGTCGGGGTCTGGGCACGACTGGGGAATGGAGATCTCGGTCTCTTGATGTGCTCACCTTAGTGACGCTTACTACCACGCTGTGCTCATGTTCGGATTCGTGCGTTTGGACGACCTACTTCTCTCGGCATCTATACACCCTTGTACAATATAAGTACTCGATACGGACGGTTACGCAGTCACGACTTGCCACAAGCTGCACGACGGACGATTCCACGACGCCCGCGCCCCGTCACCCGTCAAGTGTAGCCGCGTCTATGACGGCGCTGCGCTGGGTGTCTCGACCTTTGGCGCGGCCGACCGAGGGCGTACCAGAATTCGCGGCGTGGCGGGGAATGTGGTCAAGTCTTCGCCACTGTGCAAATCGCCGAACGGTTCAACCGTACGTAGCCATAATCTGATCGCTGTTGTTGTTGGGACTAGCTTCTATCTGGCATATTGTCTGTTTGTCCTTGTCTCTGTCATGCGTGTGTTCACCTCCTCCTGTCCCAAGTCCTCTTACGTGTATATGCCATGTCGTGTCACACAAGCTCCATCTACCTCCCACTCCGTTATACAGTCTGGTGGATCTCTGTGGCGGCCTGTCAACGCCACGACCAAAGCTCGTTCTCCTGTCACAATTCCTCGCTCTCCCCCCTTCTCTCCTCGCGCTTACACCTCACGAGACAAGCTTACATTCTCCCATCCAATATTGTCTGGTCTGCTAGTATCACTCATTCATAGTCAGTAGGTAGTATCTTTATGTAGCACAAGCAGGGTCCATATATATCATGTTCTGCACATTCTGTCCATTCTTATCGGCGTGGCCTTGCACAAAGGCTGGATCCCCGCAGGATGTGTTACCGAGACTGTATGCCGAGTAGGACGAGTACTGCGCGCATCTTGCTCGCCTCTAGTGCAGGCAACATTCATTGAACCCTAGAAAGCTCAGAAAGGCCTCACACGGCCCTGACGCGAGTCATCGAATTCAGCCTGAGCTTCAGTGACAGGTATGTGTGGCCAACATGTACTGAGCACGAGGGAGGGGTTGCCCGTGTCCAGGGAAGGATCTCATAACCGCTGCATAGCAAGGCTTCGTGGTTCGCACGCGGGTGTCTATGACGCGTCGATGCGGAAATGCAGTTCATGGGGACTAGTGGGAAAGCTAGGTTACGTGACAAGACACATCAATGGTATGATACATAGGACAGCGACCAGCGCACACTTCGATACAAAGACCGAGAGACAGGGGGAGAGCGTAACCCTCGGGCCTTGTAACAGGTATAGAAGCCTTCCAGCTCAAACTCCGCCAGGCTCTTGGTTCAAGTTCCTGGTATCGTCGCACTCTTCGGACGCATCGGTGTCTTCATCCGAGGGATCATCGTCGTCCAGCGCAGATGAGCCGTCCTCGCTCGCCTCGGCCTGGTCGTCAACGCCCTCCCCAGGCTCCCGGTCATAGGGATTGACGACGTCCTCCTCCTGTCCCTGTGGCGAGGGCGAGGGCTGTCGGTACGGAGAGCCGTCAACATCTACGCAAGGTGGGCCCAAGAGACGGCGTACCTTGCGAAGGAAGACGAGCTTTCCCGCCCTCTGCAGTCCGACCAAGCCCTGCAGAAAGCGAGCTGTAACAGTCGGTCGCCGAGAGGTGCTGCAGTACAAGTCCAGCAGGAAGAACTCCAACGTCGGCAAGGCAAGCAGGGCGGACGCCAGCGCGCGCCAGTCGAGGTCGAAGACGGCGGTGTTGATGCCGTCGACGTCGTTGCCGTCGTCAGTCGGGATGTGAAGGATGACGTACCTAAGTGCTGGGAACCGGTTCGAGGTCAGCATCGCCGTGTACCGGTCCAATGCTTGTGTGGCCAAGAAGCGATAGCCATCGTGGCCAAATGGGTTGTCGAAATACAGCGTGAGGCATTTCAAGTTCGTGCAGGCGGAGAGGCCGAGCGGGTCTTCGTTCTCCGACCACCAAGCTAGACGAGCAGTGTCGCTTGAGTGTTTGAGTATAATCAGGTAGCGGCTGTACTTACTCCCCTGGGCGCACGCGATCATCAAGAAAAAGTCCAAGTCGAGCTGGTGGAGCGCAGGGCCTAGTCCGCGCAAGAAGTCGCCGTATCTGGCGACGAGCATCCCCGCTTCGGCTTCCACGTCGACGTGAACGTCGTGGAAGATCTTGAAAGATACAACAAGATCCAAGGAGGCGTCCTGCAGAGCCCCGATCCGACGCAGGTTTGACAGAAGCAATGGCAGCCAGCGGTCGTCGACGTCGTAGAGCTTGAGAGAATCGATCTTCACCGTGCCGTACGAGGGGAGCTCGTCAGCATTGAAGATGTCCTCCGTGGAGGGCATGGAGTCCCCATGAAGTATGGGCAGTTCTGGGATGGCGAGCTCCAGAGAGTCGATGATCGAAAATAGGCCCATGAGATACATTAGACAGTGGAAGTTCTCCGGGAAGCAGTCGGTTGATCTAAAAGCCAGACGGTCCAAGGAAGGTCGGTGAGCCGGGGGGGGTGATGGCGTACGGCATTAACCTCATTGGAGTATCCAGGAAGTGCAAATGGCGGAGCTTTGGCATGGAGGCGACATGATCAGCTACGAAATTCACGTAGTTTGGAACAAGCTGGGGAACGGCTGTTGTCGACTCTTCTTCAATGATTCGCAGTTCTTGGATGCTCTCGCCAATGTCTGGAACCGAGGAGATGAGCTCGCCGAACTGCTGCAAGTCGTTCACCCCGATGACCGATACCGAGCGAAAGAGATGGCGGCGAGCTGCACACGTCCAGTCCTTGCAAACCAAAGAGGCCGCCTTCAATGCGGATTTGTCTGCGTGCAAGTAGCCGATGATCATGTGCTCCAGCTCGAGGGGCAAAGTTGGGCCTGTTTCGGAGGCCAAAGGTGTGATCACATCTTCCGCGTGCGCTGTGCCACCCCCATCTTCCTTTTCATCTTCCGTCGGCGCCTGGGATGCGTGCAAGCAAGGTCTAGAGTGCTCTTGAGGCGAACCGTATGGCCGGTGCCGCGCGAAGAAGCGCAGGTACATATATGCGGATAGGGCGCCCGCGAGGAACCAGACTGTTGAGACAACGGCCAATAGTTCTGAGAAGACGATGCATGTTAACGTCGAGGCACGCAAACTTGCCGGAGATCCACATACTGTTCATCCGATTTTCGACGACGGTGGCGCCGAGGATGTGGCTCATTGTTGCCTCTGGCATGACAGGACGCTGCAGTATAGAGCCAAAAAAACACAGTGTTCGTTTGAGACGGGTCCTGAGGTACTTAAGCACCTCATCGGACATTCGTTGAGCATGGTCTTTGTACACAGTTATGTCAGAAGCGCGCGCTCTTCCAGACCAAACGATTGGTCAACCATCCTTGGGTGCCAGGCGACGAAGGGTCCTTTGTTTGATGGGCCTGAAGCCGGAGCATGTTTCCTCTGTAATATAAGGTTCGGACGTTGGGACAACAAAGCGGGCCACCACTGCAGATTCGACCTAGCAGTGCTATGGATGACGAAGATCGCCAAGTTACCTGCTACCTACCGTAACCTTCGCAATTTTTGGAGGAGCCGGGGATGCTCGCTTCAATGCTGTGCTCTGGGCAAATGAAGATGAAGAGACTGAGTACTTGGCTTGCTGCGCGTTACAAAGGCACCGGCCGGCGCTGATGTATCGATGGCCTTCCCAGACGAGGAATCAATCAACGGCCCGGTCAGAGCGTCTATATAGCCATATGAGGAAACGTTCGGTGCCACCCGCAGCTTCCGGTCAACCTTCGGCTTGCGCACTCCACCATCATCACGCTACTAGTGTGTCCACTTCGTCCGAATCGAGCGCGCCCGCGCCGGTCCTTCAACTGAGTCCCACACTCAGCCAGTTCTCAACCAGGTGCCCGAAGCTATCTCATGCGTTTGGAAGTAGCCAGCGATTTGCTGTCACATATAGGATCGTTCCAGCATGCGCAGGGAGGACACTTCTCCCTACCGGCTGATAGCATTCCACAGAAGTATGTAGATCTCACGGGATGACTCCGACCCACGTCACCCCATTGCTTAGCTCGATGTCGCTTCTTTCCCTTCACTGCACCTCGAACGGTCCAGAATACAGTGCCGTCTCACCTTCACGTAGTCTGATTGTAAGACGTCGGCCCACCAGTCATTCGAAGAGGCACCCATGGCCTCAACGAGCGATGTTGGAGGTGAGCGTTTTGATCTTCAAGTGTTTCAATTGCTTTCAGTGTCTTGGGCAAACGGGCAGAATCTCGTCGTCATCTCATCTACAAAGAATCTAGGGCGATCTTCCAGCGCATCAGGAGACGACTACTAAACTCATCGAGGCGATTCACCCCGCATTGCTGCCGGTGAACTAGGGAGCCGTTAGATACTAGCTCCGCCGCCGATAGGCTCTCTGCATCTACTGCTTCGAATTAGCCGAGAGTCTTGTTCTGCCATCTGTGCCACCTAACGCCAGGCACACGTGTAGTCTTCAATCCGAAATGGCATGGAAATGGCGCTAATTGTCAGTTCCACCAAGAGTATTTCACGGCGAGCCTGTTCCATTCTACTTCCCCACTTACTCCACGTCCGATCCTCTTGGGTACGGTTGTCCTTCCCATGTCTCGTGCCTGGCTTACATTGATTCACAGCTCTTGTACGACGTTTTTAAACGCGCTGTTCCTACCTCTTCACTGTCAGAAGCACACTTCGTTCCGCATTTATGTTCAAGGGTGAGTCTCCTGGACTAGATTCGAATCTTTTCGTTGCTGACATCTCCGGTCTTCAAGCGGATTCGATACATAGCGACGACTGCGATCTGTCCCACGGTGTCGATTTCTCCACCGCCGCTGGCCCACGTCCTGCCACTTCCATAACAGTGGGAGACAGAAGCACCGCCGCAACCATCGACGCGTTCGCCCTAGATGGAGGCAGCCCGACGGACCGCGTGACCGATCAACCCACACTCAACCTAACCACCTTCCCCGTCGAGCTCCTTTGCGAAGTCTTCTCCTACCTCATCTGGTCTCGGCAAGCAACAGACCTCGTTGCCGCGACACAGGTGTGTCGACACTGGCGCATCGCAGCGCTCAACAACCCCCTACTCTGGCGACACGTCTCGGTAACAAGCGTTCACAAGGCACAGGAGTATTTCAAACGCTCGCGAGACGTCATTCTAGACGTCCATGTCGCAAGGTCTTGCGATGTTGATGGGATCGTTCATCTCCTCCGATGCCATAGCGCTCGTATACACTCACTTCACATTGATGTGGAGTCAGACGACCCCACTGTTGCAGCTCGTTATCTGGAACAATTGTGTCAACTGTCTATCCCAAGGCTTGAGCAACTCTATCTCGATGGACCGCCCTTACCCCTGACGGAGCCATCGCTCACTGCTTCAGAGCAGGAAGACTTGACTGCCGTTCCGGTATGCAACGGTCTCGCAATGTCATCTCCGGCTCCTCTCCTGCGTTCCCTGCGCCTGCGCCCGTTTTGTCTACCATGGCACTCCTTGATGTATCGGGATCTCCGGACTCTCGATCTGGACGCTTCCGCCAACCCTGCACCTTCAATGAACCGCTTGTTAAACATCCTACATCAGTGTCCACTACTGAAGTCGTTCAGGCTGCGCTCGTCAGCTCTCGAAGGGGCGTCCCAACTCTCCCAAGCGGACCCCGAGTGGATGGTACACCTGCCCCATCTTACGGATATTCACTTGGATGGTCCTTCGCCCCACCAGATTGCGCAACTGTTGGAGCACCTCGCTCTTCCGTCGACGACCCGCTATGTCATTTCAACCACCGAGACACCCACCTTCCCATCACAATACCCCGTGCTCCCTGCCGACCGGACATTCTTGTTCGGGCTAACCTGTCTCCGCGCTATCGATTTTACCCAAGAGGATTCGAAGCACATCGTAGTGACGGGATACCGTTTCTCTCTCTCCGACGAGGGTCCGATCATCATCGTCCATGTCGAAGTCACAGATCCTGCCGCCGCAGTCACGAGGCTATCAAGCATCTTCGACGCGAAGCACGTCGAGTCTCTCGCCATCTCCCTTCACGAAACGGCCGAGGTGCCGCTAGCAAACTGGCACGCGGTCTTCTCAGATTTCGTGAATTTGCGCTCACTCCATCTTGCGTCCCTTACGAACAATTCGCTTCGCTCCGTCCTCGGCGCGCTCCGGATGCCAGTCCTGCCCGACCACTCACGGGTATATTCACGGCATCGCGCCGTCTCTGTTCCCATGACGCCCACGGACGCCACCCATCCGCCGTCGCTCTTGTTCTGCTCGAAGCTCGCGCGGTTAGTGATCTCGAATGCTGAGCGACCAAGCCGCATATCGACTGATGTGACGTGGCTCTGCGCGGAGCGTCGGCGGAGAGGGCGGGCGCTCTCGAGCGTGGAAGCAGATCCCGACACCCTTTCGGAGAAGTGTATATCTGATCTTCAGGCCCGTGGCGTAGATGTTTTGATTCGACAATGAGGTTAACGTCTTTTGTTGTATATGTACCCTTCGTAGCCAGATTTTAGTACCCTAGATACGGATGGACTCCTTCTGAATTGAAACGTAGCGCTCGCACTGGAAATCTGCTACTCGTGGTTCAACGACCTTCTCTGAAATCTTTGCCCCGTGGGTATGACTGCCTCGAGGCTCGCATCATTGTAACCACTAGCGCGGCTCCGCTCACATTGAGTTCTGTCTCGGTCGGAGGTCGGATGATTTCAATGCGATCATTTGTGACCGTGTGTTCTACCGTCCTGATGCGCGCGCGGTTGTGCATGCGCTACGCGTCCGCCCGCTTCGTAGGCGCTTGTCCGGAGTCCTCGATGCGCAGCGCGGTCTTGTCTTTCTCGCCGCCGACGTTGGGTTGGTTCTGGATCTGGAACGTACCTACTTGTGCTTGTTTTCCCCGGCTCTTATTGGGTGCGCATCAACGGTACGCCGTTTGACCGAAATCCAAGCGATCGTTTGCCACTAGAGTGTCCGGCGGATGGAAACACCTCGATATACCTCGAGTCTCATATTTCCGGAGTCAGCAAGCATGCAGGCTCTTGATGTCAGCGTGTTCGACGACAGTGCTCACCGTTCGATGTGTCTCGGAGTGCCGTCCTATCCGTACCCATTTGGACGCGCCTGAGTCAACGTCAGCTGTCACATGTCCTTCAAGCTCTGTCGTAAGTCCAACCAAAGACGAGTCCCGCAATGATCCTTGTGCGTCCGAGGGATCCCATGCTCCGGCGGGTCCACTAAAGCATGCCAATTACACATAGGAACCGTTTCATGGAGCGCAGAACTCAAAACGTCCGCGACCGGTGAACCTTTTTCTCATCCCCACATTCACCACCACGACGATGTTGCAAGAAGTCATTAGGGGTAAGTGAACATGAGCACGTATACGTTTTGATCACAGGTGGCTGATGTTTGGTCGCTATAGCGTTCTACATGTGCGGCCTCGAAGAGGCAGCGGCAGCAGACGCCGCTAGAGCGGTCGGTATGCCACCCCGGAGCATCAACCTAGGCAGCATAGATTTTGACGACCCGTCGTGGGCATTGTATCGGTACTGGCTCTTCCAAGACCACTCCTTCCGTCACGCACAATCAGGTACGTGCCATGACGTTTCTGTGTATGTAGGGGTGAGGTTCAGATGCGCGGCTATGTACGGCTTCGAGGTCGGCCGGTGGTCGTCAGGCAGCAGGGCTTCGTTGGACTTGGATGACATCTCGCTGACATATTTGGCTGGGACGCACTCAATTGTCAGGCACGCAGCTGCGCGAGCAGTTGCAGCGTCTCGGTTTCCGACCGGAGGTCCTCCCGCTCACATCAACGTTCGGCGAGACGTTCATCCCACACCTTGATGTGCGCGACTGGGCTCGGCGGCTCGCGGCGGATGTGCATAGGCGGACATCGAGGTGAGCGCGATAGATTGTGTGGAAATCGGTTGATGACCGAATTTACATGGTTGCATAGCATCCCACCAATGCCACCAGCGAGATTGTAAAACCATAGCCAGGTCGACCATATCGGGTATGTAGACCGCATGTAGACCAGAATGTTTCCATAGACCATCACAGGAGATATTACCACGTTGATCGGTGATGACTCGCAGATAGAGCGATACACTTCTTATTTGAGTCGCCCACATGCCGTCATAAAGCGGCGACCCGGTATAAGGCGTACCGAGCTCGGACCTTCGATAGCAGCACGTAGAGCGACCAAGTTTACCATGGGGACGACATCTCTTGAAACCCACGTTCCTCTTCGAAGTCACGCCTCTTGCACTTTGTGACCTGCCAAAACACGAGAACGAGACCAAAGCTAACAGTTACAACTTGCTTCTCTTTCCAAGCACCTTTACGTTCCGTGCTTCTCTATCGGAACGTATCACGGCAGAACACGATCAGTTTGCCAGGTTACTGTCTAAACGGGGCGCGGTGGTTTTCCTTCTTCACGACATACCCTAGTAGACATACAAACGAGCATTCAATAATCATCGATGGGAAGTTGTCCGGGCTCTGCGAATGAACCAGTTATTGAGGTAGTAATGTCCCATCGAACGTCTCCGATGGCGTCATGGGCTGCCGTTTGTTGAAACTGCCACTCAGTCTTTGGGCCAAAGCTATAGCTCATTTATGGAAATGGCAGGGCCTTCAGCAAAGCATATCAACACTATTTCATGGATGTTGCATAGACAGTCCTGAGAGCACAGTTCCCAAGAGAACAACGAAAGTCGTGCATATGCGGACGCACTTCAGCAGTGGTCTCCGATGTTTCTCTGGTCATACTGTGGCTTATACTCTGTTGAACAGAGGGCGAGCGAAGCTGTGCCAAGCTGTCTTTTTGCATGGCATAGGGGGTCTTGACATATGCGCCGTGAACATGACGGCCGCTAAGCAGTGGCGATACACGCACAAGGCGAGCGACCTAGCAGTCGTTAAACGGCGTGCAAGACACAAATGAGAGACGATCGTGATGTGTCTGTGCCTTCGTATTGATAGTACAGCTGATTTATTCATACACACGTTTCCATCTTGCAAAATTCCCCGGGACAGCAAACTTCTCGTTTCTTCTCACTTACTTGCTGAAGATAGTTGCAAAAGTAGTGGAAGTGTGCCTATGATAGATGGTGTGTCAGACGATTGCGTCATATCGTCGGAGTCAGTACAGAAATATGAACGTACCCAATGTTAGCCCTGCCTGGGTCAATGAAGAGGCTAAGGGGTCGTCAACTCAATTGTAAGTGAAGGTCCGTGGAGGACTACTCACATGTAGCCCCTGTTGTCGGGAATACCGAGTTTCTCCTTGAAGTAGCCGAAGAAAGCCTTGGAAAACTTTTCCGTGTTCTCAGGTTGGAGGTTGTCCAAGCTGGTCTGTAGACAGTCGACTGTTCGTCTGCGGGCCGTCGCGGGGGAACATGATGTGAGATGCACGCACCACATTGAGGAGGATAGCAGGGTCAAAGGTTCCAGCCCATGCGAGGTTCTGATCGTGCACAAGGTGCACAGCAATGTAGGCCAAGGGCTTCCCCAGCGTGGTAGCTGAGAACTAGTCAGGAGAACAACACACCAATGTAAGCGTGGTTGGACGGTTTCTTGGGAAACAACATACCTCAGAGAAGTCCTTCACGAACGCCTTCGGGTCCGCGACGCTGATGTTTGTCCTTATTTCAAGAGCAGGCATGTTTGACAAGGTGGTAGTGTAGCTTGATGGGAGTATAACCTGTGGAGGGTAGCCACGGTATACGGTGCGACGGTCGACCTCTTTATGTGTTTCCGGACGGTCACGAGGTCTGCCCCCTTGGAAGTTTCCTGCTTATCGGAGCCCATCGTTCCCTTGTGAATCATTCCGTGCGAGTCTCGCCATGCTCGCTCATATTACACAGCAAGCTACATACCGAAACTTTCTTTCACGAGCAGTGGAGATTGTAGATGCGGGGGCCGGGTATAGCGGGAGATGCTGATGGCGCCTGCGGTAATTCGGGCACCGAAAGGCCGGTCCGACGCGCTCTCACGTCAATGGCGAGCTTGAGCACGCTCGCGTCGGCGACGGCGGCATACTCGCGTCCCACGCTGAGTAGACCAGAGTAGACCATATCTCTCCATCGCTCGAACCGACTGAGACATCCAACACAGGGCTCTGGAGTGACTGTAAGATGCCTCTACTGTCTCATACACAAAGTGCTCATACATGCGTGCGATACGTCCTCTAGCTACGGTCGAGAGAGCCCAGTATGGTTCTCAGCAACGAGAAGCGCGACAAACATGTCGCCAGCCATTCGACTGCGCCATATGTGCGCGGTTCAAAGACACCCCTGGTGAAGACGGCTTTGCTTTTGTCTTCTGTCGCATTGCTCTCCACTATCTACCCCGTGTCTTGGACCCCCACGGGCCTATTCACCGCGCGTGCTCCCTCCCAGTCAGCTTCAACCTCGTTCGCCGATCCCGCCGAGGAGTGGAAGGATGACGTTTGGCCTCTTCGTGAGCAGACTCCTTGGGACATCTCTACCGACTTCCCCTTTCCCCGCAAGCTGGAGTACGACGTGACCGAGGGCACATGGCTGCGGCTCGACGTGCATCCCAAGACTGGTGAAGTCATCTTCGACCTTCTCGGGGATATCTACTGTCTTCCTGCTGGCGCATATAGCGCGTCTACACTTGCTTCCGGGGCTCATACGCGTGCCGTTCCTGTCCTGAAGGGCATCCCCCACGACTCTGACCCCCACTTCTCTCCTGATGGTACCCAGTTCGTCTTCCGAAGCGACGCGGGCCTTGGTGTTGAGAACATCTGGGTGAAGCCATGGAATGGTTGCGAGGCTTCCGACATACGCCCTCCTCACGCAACAGGCGACATGGCTGATGCTCTGAGAAACCAAAACTTGGATGAGGAGCTTCTCGCGAGTGGGGTTCAGGAGAGCGCAGAGAGAAAGCACCATCGGCTACTTCGCGAAGGTCGACACGACGGTACGTATCCCGTTCACTGCGGCGAGTCTTACACACGACACCAACTTGTACTTGTGACGCTCATTGACAACGGTATTGTAGCTCAACGCGTCACCAATGAGACCTACCGATGGGTGTCGGACGCTCGTTTCCACCCTGACGGTTCAAAGGTGGTTGCGACGAAGTGGTACACCTCCAGTCGTAGTCTCGGTGCAGGAGAAGCTTGGGAGTACGACATTCCCAAGGACGCGTCAGCGAGTTCGATCCAAGCTGGCAGCGGGAAGCGCCTGGTGGGCCGGACCCTTCCTTTGGGCTGGAGCGTGGAGAACTATGGCGAGCAGCAAGTCGGACCCGAGCAGTTCATTTGGAAGGGCAATGACACGCTCATCTATTCGAAGAACGTCCGCGACACGAATGGTCGCTGGCAGTACAGCAAGGGTATGCGAAAGTCATCATCAATTGGGCTGGTACAATCGAGCTAAGCTGCTCTAAGACGTTCACAGCGGCATAAATGCCATCTTCACGACGAACATAACCTCCAAGCAAACTACCATCCTCGTGGACGCAAACTCAGGAGGCGCTACACGTTCAGAGCTCTCACGCGATGGCCGTACGCTCGCTTTCGTCCGCCGAGTTCGCGATAAGGAGGCTTTGGTTCTCAAGTAAGTCTCCCCAGTACTCAGCGGTGACCTGATCCTAAGCCCAACCCAAGGGACCTCGAGAGTGGCACTCTTCGCAACATCTGGTATGGCCTCACGTACGACCTGAGCATCGTCTCCGCACCCATGGGGGCCTATCCTGCATACGCGTTTACGCCCGAGGACGATGCTATCATCATCTGGGCGGCAGGGAAGGTCTACCACGTTCCGCTTCAAAAAGACGAGAATGGCGAGCGCATCGCCGGGGGGGAGCCCCAAGTTATCCCTTTCCAGGCTCACATCGAGAAGCGTCTCGCGGAGACGCGCTCCACAAAGACTGATATCAAAACCGTTGAGACGGCCGACACCCAGCGCGTGCACGCCTTCCACGAGCTCCGCATCGACGAGACTGGCGAGCATGCTGTCTTTCAAGCTGGCGGGGCGACGTACGTGCAGAAGGTCGAGGGCAGCGGCAAGCACTACGCGCAGCCGGTTCCCGTCCACGATAGCAAGGCGCCGTACTACTCTCCGTCGTTCGTCCCGGGCCACCCAGACCTTGTTATTCACGCGCGCTGGTCTGATGTAGAGTTCACGACGCTCGAGCTCGCCAACCTCACGTCCGGTACTGCCCACGTCCTGACTGGCCTGCCCCTCGGGCGCTATTACTCCCCCATTTTGTGCGCTTGCCCCGGCTCGAACCGCAAGATTGCATTCCTCCGCAAGAGCGGCGACTACCTCACTGGGGACGTCGTCGCGACGGCCGGCGCAGGCCTGTACATCGGCGAGCTGACGTTGCCCTCAGGCTCGCACGAGAAGGTCTCAGTCAAGAACATCAAGTTCGTGCCCTCTGAGATCGACACAGACGACGTCTTGACCACTCAACTCCGGTTCTTAGAGAAGAGCAAGAAATTGCTCGTCTCGTCGCCGAGGCGCGCGTTTGTCATTGACCTCGCCGCGGGCCCGGACGAGGACGGGCAGTACAAGCACGAGACGCTCGCAACTGGACGCACGTCCGCTGAACTCGCTGTCCCGCCGCCGAGTTTGGCCTCGCTGAAGAAGGGGGAGACCCCGGTGGCGATCGTAGACTTCCACCATGTCTACTATGCACCTGCTGTGACGGCGGATGACGCTGTTTGGAGCAGGCCGGCAAACGCGACCAAGGGTTTGCAGAGATTGAGTGTCGATGGTGGCCATTCGATCACTTGGAGCGGCGACGGGTCGAAGCTCTTTTGGCTCCTTGGTATTGTGCAATCTCTCTTGAGATGCTCGAACGATATATCTGACTATTGACAAATAGGCCCATACCTCCACCATGTCGATATATCGAAATTGAGTGCCTGTGTGAAGGCTGCTCAGAAGGATACCGTGAACTTCGGTGTTGAGTGCACAAAGAGCCACCCGAAGTACGAGGAGATCGTGGTTGAGTACCCAAGCGACATCTCGCGCCTCAAGGAGGAAGCCGCCGCCCTCGCTCAGGCCAAGTACGGGGATTCGAAAGAGGCAAACTCCAACGCCGACTTCTTCATCCTCTCGAACGCTACCCTGGTGACGATGAGCACCGGCAACATTCACAACGATATCTTGCACGATGCCGTACTTGTGACGCGCAATGGCGAGATTGAAGCCATCGCGGGCGTCCACGATTTCGTCGCGCCGTACGGTGCCACCGTCCTTGATGCTCAAGGAGGTCAGCGTCGATTCTAGTTTCCGTTGCTGGGCTGGACGGCTGACTTGGGGTTGAGCAGGCTTCGTCGTTCCTGGCTTCATCGACGTGCACGCGCATTGGAATGGCTTCGATACCGCCATCCCAGCTAGGTCATGGGAACTGGAGACTTTCCTCGCGTATGGCGTTACAACTTTGCACAAGTAAGCTGCATCTCATGATATATTCGTGCGTCATACCTAACAGCCCTGCCGCATCGCAGTCCGAGCGCGGACACCGTCCTTGCCTTCGCAGAGCGCTTCCGCGTGGAGCGCGGTCAGCTTGTCGGTCCCCGCATCTTCCAGACCGGAACCATCATCTATGGCGCTGGAGCACCTGTCTACCACGAAGACGTTGTGAGCCTTGAGGATGCGAAGTCCGCGTTGCTGCGCATCAAGGCCGAGGGTGGACCCTCGAGCTTCTCATACAAGAATTATAACTTGCCGATCCGGTACGTCTTCTAATATTCTGAGCTGTGGTTGCAAACTCAAGCTAGAGTCAGCGCTTCCCGGCAGAGGTTGCTTCTCGCCGCACGCAAGCTTGGTATGCTTTGTGTTCCTGAGGGGGTGAGTTGCCATCTGTGCCGCCGTTCTTCCTGTCACTGATGTATCGACAGGGTATGAACTATGACTGGGACCTGACATACATCATTGATGGTAATCTCCTGGCCCTCACATGCTCCCGCGCTCCCCTGATATTGTGTAACAGGCATGACGACCATCGAGCACCCTCTCCCCATACCTGTGCTTTATGATGACGTCTTAAACCTTTACGCATTGAGCGGCACGGGTTCGACGCCCACACACATCGTGAACTATGGAGGTGTCATGGGCGAACAGCTCATCTGGGCAACGGAGGATCTCCCGAACAACGAGAAGTAAGCGCAGCGATGCGTATTGTGAAATTGAGGCCTCACACACTCTTAGGTTAAGGCGTTTTGTTCGGCACGACGGCTTGGAATCTTTGTCGGAATCTACAGCACGCCCCAAGCTCTGTAAGTTGTACGCCAGCAAGATCTTTGGCCTTATGCTGATTCCCGCGCAGCATACCAGGCCTTCAACACTTCTATCTCGACAGCGAAGATGATTCGCAAGGGTCTCAAGGCGCACATTGGTGCTCATGGAGAACCGCCACTCGGCGTCAACTACCATGCCGAGATGTGGTACACCCAATCTGGCGGCCTGACGAACTACGAGGTCCGTTTACCCCCGTCCTCATTGTCCTCATAGTCGAGCTGAGATTACCGTTTTCAAGACCCTCCGGGCAGCGACTTCTGACGCGGCCATTACGCTGGGCATTGACAATGCCGTCGGCTCCCTTACCCCAGGCAAACTCGCCGACTTCGTTGTGTACCCGCCTGGCGTCGATCTCCTTGAAGGCGACATCAGCGGCACACGGGATATTCGCTTTGTCGCAAGAGGCGGCCGCGTTTTCGATGCCACTACCTTGACTGAAATCTGGCCTGTGAAAGGGCGCAAGGAGCCCTTACCTCCCATCAATGCAGACTAGGGCCGAGTACTTGCTTGGATTACTTGACGATTGTATTTTAGGTGAGAATCGGAAGCTTGCATGCATAATTATTCTTGCACCGCAGTGGATTGGCGTGACGCGATGCTCGACTCCGCTTGACTCCGCTTGGCTGTCCCTTTGGAGCCATAACTTCCATGTCCCCGAGACGCCGGAGTCTGCCATGAATGCGGATATGGCTGCGCATAGTTTGACCGAAGACTCGGAAGATTGGGGTGACAACCACCGTGACATGGTCGGAAGCAGCTAGAATCTTCATTGTGCAAGCTCCAGAGTCCACAAAGACAGCCCGGTAAGCACGGTTTGCGTTGCACAAAGACGTGTCTTGAACACATGCGTTGGAGCTGATGAGCAGATGGCTGTCAAGCTGTGCAGGTCGTGAAAGTCTGTTGACCACCTAATTACTCGTTGAGGCGAACCGCAGTCGTCTTGAGGTGAGTTGCTATGATGTCATTGTTAGACAGGCTGTTCGGCATATCGGAGGCGCTGAAAAGCGGACTCACTTGGTCACGGATTGACATGCGCTCGTCGCTCTCGATGTGAGCTATGCAACTACGCGGTTTAGCGGCCCCCAAAGCAACTAGTGGCCGATTACTCGCCTGGAGTATCGGACATCGCTCTCCTCGTTAATCTACACCAGCTGTCACAAGTTTGCTTCTTGCTGCTATGGCAAGCTCCGGTCCTGTTCTTCGAGAGCCATGCCCCAACGCCTTCTCCGCACATCAAGCTTCGATCGAGTTTGTTTCGCCAGCGGCAAGTGTCACTGGAAGGTCGGGTCAACATGCAGCGCTCATGGAGAGTTGATAATACGTCAAACTCCAATATTCGCTGGGGCAGACGGAGTGCGAACTGCCCCAGGATGACTGCCCCCGCGCGCTCCGACTGAGCATCGGTGGTGAACATGATCAGGGGTAGGAACGCTGCCTGAGTAATATAAACGGTGTGTTGCATACATCTCTTCTCGTTGCAACTACATCCCACCCCTGTCACCGCTATGAAGCTCCATCTCATATCGCTTCTTTCTCTGAATACCCTCGCATTATCTGTGCCTAACCCTCTTCCTGGTAGTGGTAAGTCCCTCGGCCACCTGCCCCTTATACGTCGCCCTGACATCATCAATCAGACAACGTCGTAGTCCGTGACCCGGCTATCGCGTTCAATCCCGACAGCAACAAGTACTTCGTGTTCTCTACCGGCGGAGGGATCAACATCTTCACTAGCTCTTCATTGAACGGGTTAGTGTTTCTCCGTGTTCGCGCTCCAGATGCCTTGCTCACTTCAAGGCGCAGGCCCTGGACGAGCTCCGGCTCCGTCCTTCCGAACGGTTCCAAAATAAATACGTCCAACCCAAATATCTGGGCTCCAGACGTGCACTCCGTAAACGGCCAATACACCCTTTATTACTCATTGTCGACTTTGGGTAGCCAAAACTCAACAATCGGGGTGGCAACCAGTCCTTCTATGGAACAGGGCACGTGGGACGACCTTGGCCCAGTGATCGGCTCGAAGGATGGCGACTCCTACAATGCCAGTGGGTCGCTCACTCACTACCAGCTCTACGTTTTGTTTGACGCGATCACGTTCCGCACAGTCGACGCAAATTTGATTGATGCCGAAGGGCTCAAGCTCTCGTTCGGATCGTACAACGACGGGATCTTCCAGATTCCATTGTCAGATATCCACACCCCCGCTGCTGTATGTGCAGTGCGATTGTGAATCCTACATGCGGCTGACAGACGTTGTAGAACCTGCCAGGGACTCACCTCGCTGGTGCTAATAAGGAACCGACGGAGGGCGGCTTTACCTACAAGCCTCAAAGCTCTCAGTATTACTTCCAGTTCTTTTCTAATGGTTTCACTCCTCTCGTCAACGTATGTTCCATCTGCTTTGCGTGAGTTGCGATTGCTCACGACGGCCCTCTGGATAAGACCACTACACCACGTCCAGCTCCAGGAGGGGAATACAAGGTGCTGGTTGGCCGTAGCGAGAACGTTTCGGGCCCGTTCCTGGACAAAACCGGCAACGACCTGACAAAAGATGCCAGCCCGCCGACTGGGACGCTTGTACTCGGCTCGCATGACAACATCTACGCACCCGGCGGGCAAAGCATCTTCTTCGACGCCAACAGCGGACGCGACCTGATTGTCTATCACTATGTTCGCAACGACTCTTACGGTGGACCGTCCTACCTGGGCATCAACTTCCTCGACTTCACGTCGGGATGGCCCGTGGTGGTTGGCGAATAATTGAGCGGCGCGCGCAGTTCCCCCAGGTCAATCCATCTTGTACAGTACATCCACTGATTGGTTTTCGACACCTACCCGTTTCCTATCACTCGTGACTGCAGGGACAAGCTAGTCGGACGCAGCATGAGTGCCGAAGGACACTCCAGTCTCGAAAGAACAAAGTCTCAACCGCGATTTGCTAATCGCCTCCTTGCATCACGCTCTGCTCTCAATACGTGCTCATCAACGGTCCTACATGGATGCCAAGTCGCGGTGTGCTGGGGGTAGCAGATGCGGATACAATCCTTCTAATGAGGATATGAACGTTACATATGCGTCGAGCATCGTGATGTCCGTACGCAAGTGGTTCACACCAGAGCCGGCATTTGAGCATTGGACGATGTTGAGTTCATGTAGCCAGACAGAAGGATAGAGGGGTTCAACTGATCCGTCTGAATAAGCGACAATGTTTAATCCAGGGAGGGATGGAAGATGCGGAAACCGTGTTCTAGTAATGGTATCCCCACAGACCGAGTCTCGGTGAAGGACTGGGCGACAACTCGTCCTAGTAGGTACAGTTGTGAAACTCGGCCTCGTGTGTAAGTTTTCCCCAACGGACCTGGGTCACTGGACGTCAGGCAGAGATCTCTCATACAAACATGGGAGTCAGCTTACCGAATGCTCCGAGGGTGAGAGAAGAAGACAGCCGCAGCCATTCACATGGGCCGGTGGAACCGACGAGACAAGGGGGAGCCACCCCCAGTCCATCGGACCACCTAACACACACGATCAGGCTCCGACGTCTCAGGAGACTCCCGAAGGCAGATGCCAGCGGCCACAAGAGGTGACTTTTGCGGGCAACTTTACATCCTGCAGACAGCCGTCAGATATGCCACCTCCACTGAGGCTATAGAAGGCACTCACCGAGCTGAGTTCCTTGATCACCACTGTGCACTATGCTCAGCCTTGATTAAGGCGTGGTGACAGGAAGGGGGGGGGGCGTGCTTGGCTCAGCTGGTGAGCTGGGACGATGTTCAAGGTGACTGTGGTCCATGTCACCGAACGACGCTACGGAATGAGCGCAGAGGAGGATCAGGGCCACGAGACCGAGGATACTTGGAAACGAGACATACCTGACTAGCATATAGTGCCGTGAGGACAAGCCCGAGGAATATGACCGCATATGATACTGCGCCTACTCGGCTTATGTGGGGTGTTTGAACGTGAAGGGGTTTGACGAGCGGAATAGCATGAGATGCAGAGAAGGTGGTGGTAGGGGTGAGGAGGGATCGTCGTGTAGTGCAGGCCTATATCCTGCTAGAGGAGCGGGCTGACCGGATGTTCCGGCGGCTGACATCTAGGTCCCTTCACGGAGGTTGGCCTGTCCGCCGTGTGACGGTGGTTCTGCACGAGGTCCAACGTCCGAGGAGCCGTGATGCAGTCGTATGCTCCGTTCATGTGATTTCTGGTCAGTGCGAAGCCCTATATCGCATCCTGACTCGGTCTAAGACAAGGGTCAGGTACATTCCATGACTATGAGTGTAGCGGGAGATCGAGCTCTCACCACTCTGACATATGTACACCCAATAGCGAGGAAGGACAAGCAGAATCGCTGGTCATCGTGCTCTCAACGCGAAGACAATCTAACATTGGTCTGCTACTTCGAAACAATCTGACTTACATTCGGCAACTTGAGGGCGAACACATGGCAACGCTTCAGCTTCATCCGACAACACGGGCGTGAGCGACCCAGATCGAACTGAGTTGTATTCATAGACATACCTACGGTTACAGGTTAATTCGCGATACTAAGGATACACTACTAGATAGAAGTCAGAAGGCATGTAAAGTTTTGGCGACGCATGAGTGTGCGACTTACCGTGATGCCAGGTTAGCTACCATATTTTCCACAGAGCCCACAGCTGTTTTATAGAGAGACTCGTGTGCCGTGAAACATCGTCCGAGCTGATGAGAGCCAACATGAGAGCCTCGAGATCCTCCGAACGTTTCCACTCCCAGGTCTTCTTCTGCCGCACCATGTATCCAGCATCGGGCACCACCGAGTCAGAGCCCAAAGACGCACGCAAGACGAGTCCAGTACTGACACATCGTATGCACAGTGATAAGATGTCCTTGAACGCCGCCGCGGTGAGCTCGTCTACAGGGCAGTCGCTGGCATGGAAGTTGGGACGATAGAGAGTCTCTTGTGAGTGCACCACGAGATCGGTGCCCTCTACGACGTATGTTACGGGAATCATCCCGGCCAGTCTGGAATTGGTATTCCGTCGCGCCTGAGAGGCGGCAAGAGATTCCCGGTAAGATTTCTGGGGCTCCTCCCACTGGACGAAGATAGGTTCGCTTCTGACGTGCTTATTCAGGAGGGATAGGGAGGTGATCTCGAAAGCCGTGGCCGGATTGTCGAACACGCGTTGTAGAGGCCTTAGGTGAACGAAGACGCCTTCCTCGTCTTTGAGAACGCGTTCGACACCGCCGGCGGAGCGGACGAGGGCATGCACGATCGTGGAGAAAGTCTCTCTGTGAACGTTCGCCCAGTCCCTGACGGTGTTGGCTAGGGACATCGATGCTCGATATCCCACAGCCTGTGCTCCGGTGTCCACGGATCCCGGACGGCACAATGGTCTGAGCAGGCAGAACGAGGCATCTAGTCGCATCGAAGGTCGGCGAAGAGCGACCAATGGTGGCGAACTCACCTGTGCGAGGGCCAATCCCCCCTTTGGCAATCCCGACTACAATACATCGCTGCTCTACAACCACCACACCGCTTCAAGTCCTGTTTACTGAGGCCGTCCTTCTTGCACCGAGCGCAAGTTAAAGCGTTCGGAATGTCCACAAAGTCGATGATGTCCACGCCCCAATTGATATTCATACCAAGGAGAGTTGCTGGGGAGATGCTAGTAGTACAAGATCTTGACGGTCAGAATACAGACGGCCTGAAGCCGTGCAAGGCTCGGTGAGAACTTGGAAGGAGGGGAGAAGCTGCAAACGGCTTTGAACCAAGTGGGGTACAGACTCCGCCACTGCTACCTAGCCGCTCTTTGCCGTCGGGCAGCTGTCCGGCAGTGAAGAAGCACACCCATATACGGAGATCAACCACTGTCATCTCCCAACCATCATGCATTCATGGGTCCTACGTTATCGTGCCTCATTAGTCACAAGCCATGTCGGAGGTGAGTAATTCGAGATTTGAGAAAAGCTTGCGCCCCAGACTTGGTCCACCATATGATTGACTACGGTCCGAGTATCTCAACATGCAATGCAACACGCAGGATTACATAGCCACTGAGCCATTGGATTCGTAGCAAGGAATCTAACCAGATGAGGCAATCCTAGTGTTCTGTGCAGTGTTCGGTAGTGTACATGAGGACGATACAAAGGAGCACACGACTAAGAGAGGGCACAAGTGATCCGTCAGCAAAGTCGAGAACAAAGGGGTGATCTTCATCGCTGGCCGTATGACTTAGTCTCGTACTTGCCTAGAAAACAGGTCGTAGCATCAGCCTTGCGCTCTCTACATGAAGCAATTGCACTCACCAACGCCAACAATGATGTTAGCCGGCTCCTGGGGCTTGCCCTTGAAGTAGTTCTCCAAGATCTGCTTCGTGCCCGCAGCGTAGCGCGCCTGGGCATCCAGAGTCGTGCCCGAGTAATGCGGGGTCATGCCATTTCCGCCACCTAGGGGGTTCTTCATGTAGCGCCAAGGGTGGTCCTTGGGCGCGGGCTGGATGTTCCAGACGTCGCCCGCGTAGCCGTTGAGCTGGCCGGACTTAACCGCAGCGGCGACGTCTTCGGTGTTGCAGATCGCGCCGCGGGCGGTGTTCACGAGCCAGGCTCCCCTCTTAAAGTGTTTGAGGAGGTCGGCGTTGATGAGTCCCTTGGTCCCTTCGTGAAGTGGTGCGTTGATCGTGATGATGTCACACTGTAAGGAAAATATGATCGGCGCAAAGTAGTAGTAGCGTAAGGCGACCGAGAAGTTACCTGAGAAACAAATTCCTTCAGGTCCTCGACGCGGCGCGCGCGGACCTTGGCGGCAACATCTTTGGCATGCTTTGAGTGAGGCACGTTGGACGAGATCAACTAATTTGAGCTTACCCGAACGGAGGGGGGAGTAGTCGTAGTACAAGAGCTCTTTAGGGTTGAAAGGCTGGAGCCGCTCCAACACGAGGGACCCAATGCGGCCCGCACCGAGGGTGCCGATGACCTTGCCCTCTAGATCGTATGCGTTACGCGCAATGTCTGATACCTGCCACTCGCCCCGCTGTATCATCTCGTGCGCAGGGACGAAGTTGCGGACGAGCAGGAGGATGTTCATCATGACCTGCTCAGCGACCGAGACGACATTCGAACCAGTGACTTCGAGGACTTGGATATCCTTTTCGACCGCGGCGTCGAGGTCGATGTGATCGGAGCCGACGCCTGCGGTGACGCAGACCTTGAGGTTCTTCGCCTTGTCAACGAGCTCTCGGGTGAGGTAGCCGGGGTGGAAGGGCGTCGTGATGAGGATCTCGGCGTCCTTGAGGTGCTGTTGGAAGACGCTGTTGGGGCCTTCTTTGTCGTCGGTGACCTAAAAGGGGGGACTGGGTCAGCAAAGCATACAAAGCCCAGGTGATACTCAAGAGGACTCACAATGTACTCATGGCCTTGGGACTCAAGCCATTCACGTATGCCGAGTTGGTTCTCGACGGTACCCAAAAGGCGAGGCTCTTGTTTGGCTGCTTCGCCGCCTTTGTAGAGGACAGCGAGCACCTAACACGGAACACATGAGACGACCCCTTGCCCAACTAATCAGACCGCTACCTGCCTTCATCCCCCGGTTGGGTGCTTGAGTCCTGAGGGCCGAGGAAGCGATACCACGCTTGAAGGCAGCAGTAGAGGCGTTTAGGAGAGACATGCGAGTGAATGGATACAAACGTAGGAGGAAGGTTGGGGGGCGGTGGTTGTGGTGGGATTTCAGGGAGAGGCTGTTGGATGTCGACAGCCATCGTTCTGCGGCAGGTTTATATACATCCTACCCTCTGTCCCCGGTCTGGGAACGAAGCCAACCTGGGATTACGGCTTGACGGCCTCTCTCCGATTACAAGCGAGCGCCAGGTGTCTTCCTCCAGCGTGCCCTATACACGATCATGTGAGCGTGTATGCCCGGCGTATCCGTACAAGTCCGGGTCGAGAAGCGCACGTAGTACTAGTGTGACCCCAGAAGCTACGGATTAAGCGCCTGACCCCAGAAGCTACTGACACGCCTCCATTTCTCGCATTTCCCTGTCAAAAAGTGTGCACGGGTTACGCACAAGACGATGTACTTCCAAAATATCATTGTAAAAAAGAACGAAGGAAATCGGAAGGGATTTGCTCCCGATACAAGTCAATCTCAGTAGGGTTTCAAGGGTTTACTGACCTTGGTGAGTTGCCACAAAAAGATCTGCACCGCCGATCTTTCTGTAACTCTGCAAAGTGTTCTAAACATCTTCAATGAACTTTCTTGTTCAGTCTCCGAAGGATTCCGGGTGGCGGTATTCGAAGGATGAGAAGAGGTCTCTCGAGCGTGACATTCAGCCACTGACCGAGATAAAGCTGACTTTCAATCTGAGCGCTTCGACAGTGTTGCCTCGGCCAACTTCGCTATCAAACGACTGATAACAGCGGTGTTCGAATCGGCAGTCTTCGGCATTGTGACCATCCATGACAATCTCTGGGCGCTTTTCCGTAGCTTCTGGGGTCAGACGTGTAATTCCGCGATGCTCAATTCAAACCTCCACCGATTTTCTTCATATTTCACACGTATGTACTATCCAGGATACGAATGAAGTATGCAAAGTCTGAAATGTATCGGAGAGGATGGGAGGGAGATATTCATGAAATACGTTATGGGCCGTAGCTTCTGGGGTCATACTAGTAGCACGAGTCGTCCATACTTCGGAGTCGGGAGAACCGGAAGAGGGTGAGATGGGCGCCTCTATCTCCTCCCGGGATGCTACGAGATTCCAATGCTTCCGTCAGATGCCGGTCAAAAGCCAGCCTCTTGGTGTTCTGAAAGATGAGTTTCACTCGGTCAGCAGATGCGAAGAAGCAGAAGCATGCTCGTGTCAACTTGACACACCCGATGAAGCTCAAGAGTTACATAAAGAACGAACATATTGGTAATTCATGCAGAGCCGGAAGAGACCGTGCTTCCACACGCACCTATGCAGAAGTAGACCAAGCATGCAAGAATCACCGCGTGAAGCGCCAGATTACAGAGGTTGGGGAACACGGAGAGGATGAGCACATTACCGCCACATTCAACAGCGTGTTCCCACCACATTCCGCAGGTTTAGAGGATGTCATGGTATTAACTGCCTTCCCCTCACATTCCGACCATGTTCCCCACATATTACTTAGACATTCCGCACCCTGCGTAACATGGGATCAAATGGGATATACAATTTTGTATCTTATTATTCATATCCATTTTTGGTGCCCAGCTTGGCGCCTAGTATTCGTCCCGATATTGGCAGCCAGATTGAATTAGATCGAAATGAATATATATTCAAATGGCGACTCTCCTACGCTACATCCGGACTTCTCTATATATAATACAGACCGGCCCAATCAACCCTAACCCAATCACATCATACCCGTAGCCGCCAGCACAGCGATACTGGCTTACAATTGGACATCAGACACAGCTGAGATGGCACGCGCAATACATGCATATATGCACTCACCATGTCGATATTTGAGTTCTGCTTAGAAAGG